>NC_034410.1:52263208-52352872 GCF_002078875.1 Numida meleagris | reverse complement strand
CAAGTAAGTCACTTTTACTCGTGTAGGACTGGTACAGCTTTATCATGTTGAGATTGGAAAGACACTACCGCAAATAGTTCATACAGTTTCCACATTACTTTCAGTGTTGCTGTTCTGCAGAAACACAGTGACCTGCAAAGCACCAGCTCATGCATTACTAATGCATCCCATTTAAATGCAGATTTTTGCTCCTAAAAGAACTTGAGGGAAATCCTCTCCAGATAAGCACTAGTAGGATACCAAATGGTAATTCAGTATTTCAATTTAACTTGTGTTTCAGCTTACTGATCTTAATTTCTATCATTTTGATGCATCATTGGCTTAGGGGAAAGAGAATTACATTGCTTGTAACAAGGCTATTAGGTAATATTTAATTATTTTGAAATTCCAAACATCCATGACAGGAGTGGCAATCTTCTTGTACTCCTGTATCTATTTCTATTTTGAGTAATGGAAATCAGCAAAGTGTAACTTTATATATTTCAGAAACTAAATGAAACCTCTGTGATATGCTCATTGTGGGGGTGCATTGCTGTCAGTGTGACTTGTGGTTACAGCAGTAGGACCCTGAATTGTTGCTGAAATCCCATGGAGTAGGGACCCTTGAGTTACTGGGGGCCAGGGGGTTCAAGAAGGCTTCCATTTGCCTCACTGTCTTTGGATTAAGACACCAGGCATGGCTGTTCTGACCTTCTCACAATAAATTCACTGCCATCACCAAATCTGCTCCTGGTTAAGGAAGTACTTGCCTCTACAAACTCCTTCCAACACGACCATTAGATGACCCTCAGTGTCCCCAAGTCCTCCATGGTTCTCTTACAGATGTAGGAATAACTAGAGGGCCTCCTCATTCAATTAAGCCTTTCAAATTAATGACGTGGTTTGCTTTTGCCACGTGTTTACGAAGAAATTTATGCTCTATATACACCTTTCTCAAGCCCTGCTTAAGTGCAGCTTGTAGATGTATATTCAACCTTAACGCAAGTTCTCTTCTATTGGAAGAACCTTACAGTGCAGTCATATGAACAATGATTACTAGTCTACTAGGCTACAAACAAAGTTACTGAGGAGTAACCTGATACTGGGAGTTAGTGTTTCTGCAGCATCTCAGACCAAATCTAGCTGCAGTTAGAGTCCATGCTATTTGCAGTTTCCAGGCTGAAAGCGTGCAGTGCAACAGTGGGCACATCAGCAGGCAGCAGCCTTCGGTCTCATTTATTTTCAGCACTGCCAGCTAAAAAATAAACCTCACAACCACTCCAGAGGATACAATCACGATAAGAGTTTTATAAATGTAATTTTAGGTTACAGCGTTTTGTAGGTAGTGGTTTTTTAGTGATCTTTTTTTGTTTGTTTTAGTTCTGAAGTCTAGAGCTGTCAGACTTCAGAAACACACCACAGAACTAGGGCTTGGTTATGTTCCAGGGTAGCAGAGCTACCATAGAAGAGCTGGGTAGATAATTTTTCTCACAGTTTTTTTAAATCAGTAAACACAGTTCTTTTGGAACTAAAGCACTAAGCAAAAATTCAGGTGAAAAAGTGTCAAGCGCTGTCAAGGTGGAGGGGGAACTTTGTCATTTTTGCTGAATCACTCCTTTTTTCATCTAAATCAGCCTTTGGTTTTTTTTGTGAAAAAAAAATCACTATTTGTCTAAAAGAAAATTGTCAATGACCGAAAATAAAGCTTATTTTAATTACAGAATTGTAAATATCCCAGGTCTTTTCCAGATTGAAGTTTAAAAAATCCCAAGCTGAAATCCTCTATTAACATCAGTTCTGTTACCTGTCAAAACTACAAATGCTAATTACAAGACAACAAAAAGGTTGTTTTCTTTGGAAGGCATTTCAGAAAAATAACATCAACAGTGAGAATGGCTTTGTTATAATAGGTAGGAGCAGTCAGATAAAAGGCAGGAATGAGCAGGGGCAACTGCAGATTTGGCATGGGACACTGAACATATTTTACGTTCTGCCTTTTATCTGACTGCTCCTCATTTTTAAGCCATGTATGCTGGCAAAATCAGCTCCCCTCGTGTAGCTTACAGCAACTGGCAGACAGTCTAACATACACCGCATGACTAAATATGCATTTATTAGAGCCCACCTTCATGTTCGCAATTGGAATATTTATCTATCTTTTGTGCAAACTCCAAAAAGAACTTAATATGTTGCTTTGCACACTTCTTGATCACCACCTGTCATTGGGCTTGTTTTACAGACTGAAAAGACGGTCTTGGAGTTCTTTCTTCAAAATTTAATACAAGGAAATGCGGGATTAAATGGGATGGGTGGTGCCTGCGAGCACCTGGGGAGGAGCTGTGGGGGGTCACAGGTATACGGGGCGGTCCCGTGTACGGGTGTAAGTAGCCTTGTTGCGGAGCATTAAATTGGCATTTTGGTGCTACATACCGTGTATGTGTCCCGTATGTCCCTGCATGTGGAGGTGCGGACAGAAGGGAAGCCTTAGTACGTTGTCGCAGGCAACAAGCAAAGACTAACAGAGAACTGACTTGTCTCACTATGCCTTTCAGGAAGTTCACATATTTGCAAAATGCTAGCAAATTATCTTCAAAAGTGAGGAAATTGAGGTTGAACTGTATTTTTGGTCTCAGCTTTCAGTAAGTCTATAAGCAACCCCTCAGCTAAAATGATACAGAACTATTGTTTAAAACTTCATGAATAATTCAGAATTATCATTACTACTGCCTGCTAAGTTTTAAGCTCTCCCAGAACTGACATTAGTGATTTGTTTTCTAACATATGTGGACACTTACCACACGCAACAGAAGATGCAAGCTCTTTAATTCAATGCAAAAGTTGTTAAATAATCTCACATAACTGCTGGCCTTCGCTCTACCAGTATTCACGTTTTGAGAAAATACAGGCTTGCTGCTGAACTAAGGCAAGTCCCATGTTTAGAACTACAGTAAGACCCTCTCCCTCATTTGACTTGAAATACCTTGCCTAGAACTGGTTACTGAGCTGAGCAAATGAAATACAAATTTACGGACGTGAAACTCTGGGGAACATTCAACAATATGCTTTTGTAATAATCTGTGTAAACTCAAAATGATCATTTCGGGATTAAATATTAGTTCTACAGGTCATCTAATAGTATAGGCTCGTACAAGCCTACTAATTAATGTTTACTATACCTATTTTAGATATTTTGTCTGGCTTAGATGTACTCAGCTGTTTTATTCATTATTTGTGGGGCCAGCAGTCTTTACAACAATACATGGGTATACATAAATGCCTTTATAAACACTTTTGTTTCAAGAGTATCATTAAGTCCTTCTTATTTTTTGCAGCTAACCAGGTCCTGAAGTTCAAAACACTCATCATTACCTCCAATACCTATGACAACTCTGAGATTGTGGCCATCAAGACAGACAAGCCTTTGCTGTGGACAGTGGCAACCAAAATTTAAGATGAACTACAGCTGCCTTTTCTAATTCAACTGAAATTACTGCAGAATTTCAATGAATTGAAAGAATAAAACTGATCCTAAGGGAGTAAGTATGCACTCATTTTAGGTACTAAATGAAAAACATGTCTAAAACAAAAGTCATTTAAGACCAAATTGAGGAACAACTGAGATTATCATTCTGGTACCTCAGACTATTTGATCAGAAGACGTGTTGCCACTGCATATGATCACAAACAGAAGCATATGTAAATAAACTGCTAACCTGCTTAGCTTGGATGTATTTTATTCCAATACCAAACTATTTTTCCCCATTTTGCCAAAAGGAAACTTGTATACAGTTGCACAGAATACAACTTCATTATGAAATGGTTATAGCATGAAGCATAATTACTTTCTGTCTCTATTTCTAAAAATACATAGGTGCCAGTGAAGTTTTCTCAAAAAGAGTAACATTTGAAACTTTCTACTATGAGGTAAGTTTGTCCAGCGAAGAAGCTTTGGTTTTGCTGTAATTCCAGTAACAGACTTCAGAGCATTAAGCAATTCTAAAGTCTGTAATGCAAAGTAGCACTGTAACTTCTACAATTAACAAATATTTCATAGAATCATAGAATGGCCTGGGTTGAAAAGGACCTCAAAGATCATCTAGTTTCAAACACACTGCTGAGTGCAGGGTTACCAACCACAAGACCAGGCTGCCCAGAGCCACATCCAGCCTTGCCTTGAATGCCTCCAGGGACGGGGCATCCACAATCTCCTTGGGAAACCTGTTCCAGTGTGTCACCACCCTCTGAGTGAAAAAATTCCTCCTAATATCTAACCTAAATCTCCCCTGTCTCAGTTTAAAAGCATTCCCCCCTTGTCCTATCGCTATCCACCCTCATAAACAATCATTCCCCCTCCTGTTTATATGCTCCCTTCAAGTATGAGAAGGCCACAATGAGGTCTCCCTGGAGCCTTCTCTTCTCCAAACTAAACAAGCCCAGTTCCCTCAGTCTTTCTTCACAGGAGAGGTGCTCCAGCCCTCTGATCATCTCGGCGGCCCTCCTCTGGACTTGTTTCAAGAGCTCTGCATCTTTCTCGTACTGAGGTTCCCAGGCCTGGATGCAGTACTCCAGATGGGGCCTCACTATAGCTGAGTAGAAGGGGACAAACACCTCCCTCTCCCTGGTGGCCACTCCTCTTTTAATGCAGCCCAGAACAGAGTTGGCCTTCCGGGCTGCCAGCGCACACTGCTGGCTCATGTCCAGCTTCTCATCCACCAGGACCCCCAAGTCCTTCTCTGCAGGGCTGCTCTCGAGGAGTTCTTCCTCCAGGCTGTATAAATACCTGGGATTGCACCGGCCCAAGTGCAGCACCTTGCATTTGGCCTTGTTGAACCTCATTAGGTTCACACAGGCCCACTTCTCCAGCCTGTCCAGGTCCCCCTGGATGGCTTCCCTTCCTTCCAGTGTATTGACTGTACCTCTCAGCTTGGTGTAATCTGCAAACTTGCTGAGTGTGCACTCAATTCCATCATCTACGTCATTGATAAAGATGTTGAAGAGCACTGGTCCCAAGACTGAGCCTTGGGGGACACCACTTATGACTGGTAAGCTTTTTGGAGTGGAATAGAGGTTTCCTGCAATACAAGAAAAATAGAAGGTTTTTTTTTTTTAAATCTGAAGAGCAAGAGCATTGCATCTACCTATTTCTGTAGGCTTAGTTTTTAAATCAAAGTATTCAATCATTTAATAATTGTAATTTCTACACGCAGAGACCTTTGTAGTTTGCATGCTGGAACAATGCTATTTTCTAAAAGGAAAATTAAGCATTGAAACAGTTTCTGAAGTGACTGTACAATTTCCACCCTTGAATTTTTCAAGAGCCAGCAGGACAAAGCCCTGAGCAACCTTGTGAGAATCATAGAGTTGTAGGGGTTGGAAGGGACCTCTAGAGATCATGGAGTCCAACCTCCCTGCCAAAGCAGGCTCCTTACAGCAGGCTGCACAGGTAGGCATCCAGACAGGTCTTGAGTATCTCCAGAGAAGGAGACTCCACAACCTCCCTGAGCAGCCCATTCCAGTGCTCTGTCACCCTGTGAGGAATTTCTTTCACATATTGGTGAAGAACTTCCTATGCTTCAGTTCATGGCCATTTCTCCTTGCTCTGTCCTCACAGACTGCTGGAAAGAGGTTGGCCATGTCCCTTTGTCTACCACATTTAAGATATTTATAAAATTAATAAGATCCCCTCTCAATCTTCTTTTCTCAAGGCTGAACAGACTCAGGTTACTCAGGCTTTCCTCACAGGGGAGATGCTCCAGGCCCTTTATTATCTTTGTGGCCCTTCACTGGACTCTTTCCAGGGGATCCCTATATTTTCTGTACTGGGGAGCCCAGAACTGGATACAATACTCTACGTGAGGCCTGACTAGGGCAGAGTAGAGGGGGAGGATCACCTCCCTTGACCTGCTGGCCACGCTCCTTTTAATGCACCCCAGGATCCCACTGAACTTCTTGGCCACAAGGGTACACTGCTGGCTCATGGCCAACCAGTCATCCACCAGGACTCACAGGTCCTTCTCCACAGAGCTCCTCTCCAGCAGGTCATTCCCCAACCTGTACTGATACATGCAGTTATTCCTTCCCAAGTGCAAGATTCTACACTTGCTTTTGTTAAACCTCATCTGATTTCTTACTGCCCAGCTCTCCAGCCTGTCCAGGTTCTGCTGAATGGCAGCACAGCCTTCTGGTGTGTCAGCCACTCCACTCAGCTTTGTATTGTCAGCATACTTGCTGAGGGTGGACACTATCCCCTCGTCGAGGTTGTCAATGAACATACTGAACAAGACCGGACCCAGCACTGACCCCTGGGGAACAACACTAGTCACAGGTCTCCAATTGGACTTTGCGCTGCTGATCACCACCCTCTGAGCTCAGCCAATCAGCCAGTTCTCAACTCACACTTTCTCATCTTCATTATCAGGATGTCATATGAGACAGTATAAAAAGCCCTGCTGAAGTCAAGGTAGCTGACATCCACTGCTCTCCCCCCATATGCCCAGCCGGTGATGCCATCATAGAAGGCTACAAGGTTGGTCGAGCATGATTTCCCCTTGGTGAATCCATGCTGACTACTCCTGATAACCTTCTTCTCTTCCAATTGCTTGGAGACGGCATCCAGAACAAGCTAGTCCATCACTCTTCCAAGGACAGAGGTGAGACTGACTGGCCTGTAGTTTCCCAGATCCTCCTTCTTGCCCTTTTTGAAGACCGGAGTGACACTGGCTACCCTCCAGTCTTCAGACACCTCTCCTGTTCACCAAGACCTGTCAAAGATGATAGAGAGCGGTTCAGCAATCATCTCTGCCAGCTCTCTCAGCACATGTGGGTGCATCCCATCAGGGTCCATGGATTTATGCACTCTGATTCCATCCAGACACTCCTGGACCACCCCATCCTCAACCAGAGGGAAGCTCTCCATTTCCCAGGCTCTCTTTCTTCACTCCAGTGTCTAGGAGTCCCAAGGGGGAGTTTTTGAAGTGAAGACCAAAGCAAAGAAGGTGTTCAGCATCTCTGCCTTCTCAGCATCCCCCATCACCAGGACACTGCCCTTGTTCAGCAGGGGACCCACATTATTCCTAGTCTTCCTTTTACTGTTGACATACTTTAAAAAACCATTCTTATTATCCTTTCTCTCCTTTGCCAGTTTCAACTCCAGGTGAGCTTTAGCCTTCCTCGGCGCATCCCTGCAGGACCTGACAACACTCCTATACATCTCCCAAGAGGACAGGCCCTTTTTCCACATTTCATAGACCTTCTTCCCTTTGATCTTATCCATGAGTTCATTGCCCATCCACACAGGTCTCCTGCCTCCCTTCCCCAACTTTCTACTCTTAGGGATGCACTGATCCTGAGCTTGAAAGAAGTGCTGTTTAAATGTTGCTCAGCCCTCATGGGCCCCCTTACCTTCTAGCACCCTAGCCCATGAGATACCTCCAAGTAGGCCCTGGAAAAGATCAAAGTTGGCTCTCTGAAAGTCCAGGGAAGCAATCCTACTTTTTGCCTTATTTCTTCCACTCAAGAACTTGAACTCCACCATATCATTATCTCTGCATTCCACGCTGCTCCCAGCCTTCACAACCCTAACGCTCCCATCCCTTTTGGTAGGAACAAGGTCCAGAAGCACACCCACCTCGCTGGCTCCTCCACCACCTCCATCAGAAAATTATCATCAGCGCATTGCAGGAACCATCTGGATTGCATGTGCCTGGCCATGTTGCTTACCAAAGATGTCTGGATGATTAAAATTCCCCACGTGAACCAGTGCCCGGGGCTGCAAGGCTACTTCCAGCTGCTTGTAGAAGGCCTCAGCGACTTCATCCTCCTGACCTGGTGACCCGCAGCACACCCCCACAACAGTATCACCCATACCAGCCCACCCCTTAATTCTTACCCACAAGCTCTCCACACATTCTTCACCCCTCCCCCAGGTAGAGCTCAATACATTCTAGTTGCTCTCTCACATAAAGGGCAACTCCTCCACCTCGCTTCCCCAACCTGTCTTTCCTAAAATGGACATGCCCCCCACAACAGCATTTCAATCATGAGAGCTGTCCCACCATGTCTCCATGACTGCAATAAGATCACAGTCCTTAGACTGTACACAGATTTCCAGCTCATCCTGTTTATTTCTCATGCTGCATGCATTGGTATACAGGTACTTTAGGGAAGCAGCAGGTGCAGTTACCCCTAGAGGGATGCAAGAAGATTTTGGATGGGGTATCAGCAACATTACCTTCTCTGAGGAGCCCTCACATGATCCTATGGTACAGCTCAGAGGATTTTCCCTGCAGTCTCCAACACTGACAACATCCCCCAGCCCTTCTCTGTCACATCTAACTCCCCTTCCTTCCCCCCTCGAACCTATTTTAAAGCCCTGGTCATCAATCCAAAGAGCTTGCTCCCCAAAACGCTTGTGCCCCACTTGCTCAGTTGGAGTCCATCAGAAGCCCACACACCCGGTTTCTCAAAGGCCTGCCCAAGACTGAAATATCCAAAGCCTTGATCAAGACATCATCCCCTCAGCCAGTCATTTACCTGACATGTTCTCCTCCTCCTTTCTGGGTCCCAGCTACCCATCGGGAGGACAGAGGAAAACACTACCTGCACCCCTGATCCCTTCAACATCTTCCCAAGGGTTGCAAAGTCCATTTTAACATTCTTCAGTTTCCTCATCACAGCATCCTGGGATGGAGCCTGCATGACAATAAAAGGATAGTAGTCTCCTGGTTTAATGAGCTGTGGTAGTCTTCCTAATGTCTCTAACACGCGCCTCTAGAACACAACACCCCTCTCTGGAGACAATATCCAGGCAGCAAAGGGACCCTCAGTGCCCCTCAGCAAGCAGCCCCCAATTATAAGACTCTCCACCATTTTATAGTGGCACTGGTACCGAAGCAGTGCCCTGACCAGCCCACTCCCTGTTTGTTACTTCCTGCATTTTCAATGTGCTTCTTGGGGGCTGAGTTCTGACTACTTTCTGGACCCTCATCCCTTTCCAGTCCAAGAGCCTCAAATCTATTACCCAGGGATGCTGCAGGAGCTGGTAGCACTGTGGGTGTTGGGGGCAGATGCATCCTATTTGAGCAGATATGAGGGTCCAGCCCCTTTCCTCTCATGGGTTGTCAAGCCCTCTGTCCTGCAGGTGAGCAGCTGGATTGGCTACTTCCCCTTGCAGGGACTTAGGAAGGGGCTGCCGTTCTGCAGTAGATGTAAGTTCATACCTCCTCCTATTTGCCTCCCTCAGAGATTCCCAGGAGCCTCTCAGGCTGCTGATTTCTCACTGCAGCCTGGCCATATGCTCTTTGATCTGGGCACACTTGCACCCATGACAGCCCTCTCCTCCCTCAGGACCCAGGGGGACCTCCAGACTCTGGAGCTCCCCACAGTCAACAGTCTAGACTGCCACATCACCACTCAGGTTGTCCACGTGAGTGCATGCATGAGCCTAGAGAGGCTGTGTCCCCTCGGTCTGGGCCACTGCCTTGGCCAAGCCACTGCAACAGGTGCCCACCATGGTAATTATAAGAGGCAGCAGCAACCTAGAGTTCTCAAATGACGAGAGAGGAGGGGAAAGAGAAGAAGAGGGAAAGAGAGGAGAGGACCCTCCCTGCCCTATGTGAACTGCCAAGCACACCCTGTCTGAAGCACTCTGTAAGGGCTACTTTTATATTGGCAGGGGGCTGGCTGCTGTCACTCCTGGCTCCACTCACACCACATCAACACCCCATGGCAGCACAAGCAGGGCTCCTGCTGGCTTGGCAGGGTAGGGGGGGAGGGCTGCCGGGCTGACCAAGTGGCTCTGCGCAAGTGCAGTATTGACCCAGCTTTAAGCAGGTGGATGGACTAGGGATGTCTCAAGAATTACTCTATTACAGAAGAAAGAAGTAAGAAGAAACACTCTACTATTTAAAAACAAAGAAAGCTGCAATGTAGAAAGGTATGACTGTGTACCCAATGAAAGATAAGTAAGTTGTAAAAACATTTGAAAACCCAAACTGAGTTTGCAAACTCAAAACTGTTTAATAGCAAACAAGTTACACATTTGTGAAATTTTTGCAGCAAATGTCACAATGTCTCATTCTTCATGATGAACATTCAGCCGCCTCTGTTGAGAGAACAGAGTAATCAGTTTGAACCAACCAAACATCAAGTGATCCCATCTGAAGTCTAATTTAGCCTCCCAACATTGCCTTGTTAGGAAGAACATTACTACCATTTTAGCTTTTCTCCTCTTTTCAAACATTTAACTTTGCTTAGAGGACAGTTCTTAGAGGCATAAGGTAACCATGTTTCATAGTCACAGAACAGTATTTTACCTGTTCTACACATGTTAAAAATCACACTGCTAGAAGAGGGATTACCTCATCTCTGGAGAATATGAAAAGTTTTAACTGGTGCCATTAACATGCGAGTACAATTGCTGCCAATTTTAAGGGTGAAACTACTCACGTTGCAACATCCATCCCAAAGGGTATTTTATGAAATGCATTTACACAGAAAGCAAAGAGTTCCAAACAAACCTGTCACTTAGTAAATTAAAGTGTATCATCTTTGTTCTATGTACTGTCATCTTCCAAAACCACCACAGAATTCTATATCTTACCCTCCTGCAATTTACTTTAGATACCTGAATTATAAACTGGTAACAGTATCAGTATGCAATAACTAAATAAGGTGGCCGTTCTGTGGATATGCATACACTGCAGAACTGGAAATCAAAATATTTGGTATTCAGTTTCAAAGCAGATATTTGAAAAGAAGTTAAACAACTAAGGATCTAATATTTTGCATCATCTTAAGGTGCAAACCCAAAACTAATTATCTATTTCATGACTAAGTTCTTCGAATATCCACCAATACCTGTCATATTACACTAAAATGTGAAATTTTATATAAATTTTTATATATATATATATATAAAATTATACATTTTATATATAAAATGTGAAAGATTCTAAAGCAATATGGACTCTGTAATGGCTTGCTAACAATGGATGTAAAACCTGGCAAAAATAAGTTCAGTATTTACTTACACAATAATGTTGTTGATTGGGATGTGGATCAATTTGACAAAGAATCCAATAAAACCCATTATTGCAAAGCCTATCGCTGTTGCCATTGCAATCTTCTGGAATTCTGCAAATACAAAAGTAAAATTCAGTCTGGGAAGCCTCATGTATGCTATACAGGAGATGTACACTACAGTTCGCTATAGAAGATAACTCTTTAGAAAATGGTAATGTGTTAACAGGAAGCAGTTCAAGCACAAACAGCATTACAGTTGAGAAACAAAGATGTTATTTCAGAAGACAGATAATATTTTAAGAGACAAAATACTGCTTTCCCCAAAACACAGAGCAGATTTTTTGTTTGTTTGTTTTTAAGTAGTAAGCAGAATTGGATATATCCACAGCCCATAACAATTAATGGCATATTTATTCCATCACTATCCCTTCATACCCCTACAAGTCCTGAAAATAATCCCCAATACATAACCAAACATGGAAAAGCTGCAATTAAGTTGGTGTCTTGTGACAACCCTAAGTACCTGCAACTGTATAGCACATAAGTGCTGTTTCCAATTATTTTAAGACATGAACCATGAGATGGGCTAAAGAGGTCTGCAGCCCCTAAATACCCTGCCAATCAGAAAATGAAGTTCCTTACTGATCCCATCCTAACAACTACCTCTAAGAACCACCACTGACATCTTGCTTATAGTTATATCCTCGCTACAATGCCTTACAGAAAGGCTAAAAATCCTCATCTATACTTCCAGCAACAAAGCTCTTCCTATCTCAGTCAGGCAATCACTGAAGATCATGAAGCACTGAATCAGCAGTGCAAAAGGCAACCCTAGCTAGAGTCTCCTAAAATGAAGTATTTCCTCCAAGGTCATGTAATAAGCAGAATTTCCCTCAGAATTTTCCTCAAACTGACTGCAGTCTGTCTGATCTGACTACTGCAGCTTTCTTTTCAAAGTGTGTACAAGTTCTTCTCAGATCAGTTTACCTCATCAGTGAAAATATTATCTGCCTGTCTCAGAATGGCTAATTTCAGCTACTTAGCCTATTTCATAAGGTGCATTTTAATACCACTGTCACATACAAGACTACATATCAGAAAAGGACACATACAGATTCATTCTATCCAGAATGAAAATTTGATCATGCTGCTCAAGTTTGCATCACACAATGAAATCTGAGAAACATTCATAAGAAATGAATCAAAACCAGTAACATACAGAAAGATGCAAAGCATGATAGATGATGAAATAAGCATTGTATTCTGCCTTATCAGGCACTTTACCTTTCCTGTCAGGCTTAGTGCATCTTTTAACCAGTCGTATGGAGTCTTTTACAAACTGACGGCTGGGTTCCACAAACTGCATTACCTGATCCATGACTGCCTGTAGAGATGAATAGATTTACTATACGTGGTGGCACACATAACAAATATTATTTCATTTCAGAAATATAAACAGCAGTTAACTACAAAATTTGTGTAGGCTTGAGATGACTGAAAAGCCAACCTAGCTAGACTTTAATTTCTGTAAAGTGGAATCACCTTCTAAAGACACTGTATCAATACATAAACATAATAACCTACCACAACCTACAAAAAATATATGAAAAGCTGTGCCTCTGAGCGTACTAAAGGAAAACAAGAGTTCCAGTTTGCATCCAGTACTTTCTAAGAAATTCTTTTTAAGAACATAATTGAAGGCTACTAAACAGAGAAGGGCTGCCCACTTCAAAAAAATCACAGAACTGTAGGGATTGGAAAGGACCCCTGGAGATCATCTAGTCCAACCACCCTGCTAAAGCAGGTTCCCTACAATAGGTTGCACAGAAAAGCATCCAGTTCTGAAAATCTCCAGTTCTCTGTCATCACAGTAAAGTTTTTCCTTATGTTTGTATGGAACTTCCTGTGTTCCAACCTGTACCCATTGTCCCTTGTTCTATCACTGAGTACCACCAAAAAGAGCCTGACCCTATCCTCTTGACACTCACCCTTTAGATATTTATAAGCACTGATAAGCTTCCCTCTGTCTTTTCCAGACTGAACAGACCCAGGTCTCACAGCCTTTCCTCAAACAGGAGATGCTCCAGGCCCCTAACCATCTCTATGGCCCTCCACTGGACGCTCTCCATCCAAAAGCTACTGGAGGACTCCTGAGCACTTAAGAGAAATAGCACTGCCTAATCTCGTTCTTAGAATAAGCATCTGCTCACAGCTGCTGCTACAAGCAGGACTTCAGGCCCGTTGGCTTTGTGCTCAATGCCAGCACGTTCTCTCTGACAGGGGCTCTCCTGTCAAACCCTCTAACAATCCGGTACCCCCCGGGCTAGGCCGTGACCACGCTCTGTAAGGAAGCACTCGCAGCTTCGGGAACCGCCAGTACAACAGCGCACAACAGCGCACAACAGCGCACAACAGCGCACAACAGCGCACAACAGCGCACAACAGCGCACAACAGCGCACAACAGCGCATGACGCGAGACGGCCGCTTCCCGTCACGGCAGCCTCCGAGAAGAAACCTCGGCCCCTATCTCCCTCTCGCCTCCACATCCCCAGGCGGAGGGCAGCCCTGAGCACCGAGGAGCAGCACCCGAGCACCCTTCCCCCAGCAGAGACACCCCCCCCGCCACTCAGGCCCCATCTCTTCACACTGCGGCAGAAAGAGCCCAACACAGCCATTACCGGTCGCTCCGCCAGAGAAAGCCACGTCGTACTACGGCACTGCGTAGTGACGCCACCACACGCGACGTGCACCCGGCCACGGCCCTCCCTGCGTCCGGCGGGGCGGGGCGGGGCGGGGCTGGGAGGGATGGGGAGGGATGGGGAGGGGAGGGGAGAGGTGGCGGCCTGAGGAGGAAAGAGCACCCCCGCGCGGCTGGATATGGTCTATGGGGACTTCTGACAGGGTTTGGCGTTGCGTGCCGCTGCGCTAGGTCTCAGAGCGTGAAATCAAAATTTTATATGAAATAAAGGAAAGATGGTAGCAATATGCCTGTAGCAGAGAAAGGAAAAAATGAGTGGGACGGTGGCAAGCTGGACTTGAGCCAGCAATATGCCCTCGCAGCCCAGAAAGCCATTGAAAGAAGTGCGGTCAGCAGGTCGAGGGAGGTGATCCTGCCTCTCTGATCTGCTCTGGTAAGACCTCACCTTCAGTACTGTGTCCAGCAACACAGGAGAGACATGGCCCTGTTGGAGTGTGTCCAGAGGAGGGCCACAAAAATGATTCAGGAAATGGAACGCCTCTCATCTGAGGACATGCTGAGAGGGTTTTGGATCCTCAGCCTCAGATCCTCAGGAGAGAAGGCTCCAAGGATACCTGATAGTGGCCTTTCAGTATTAAAAAGGAGGCTATAAAAAGGGGACACTTTAGCAGGGCCTGTGGTTACAGAACTAGGGGAAATGGCTTCAAATTAAAAGAAGGGAGATTTAGACTGGAAATAAGGAAGAAGTGTTTTACAATAAGGTTAGTGAAGCGCTGGAGCAGATTGCCCAGAGAGGTTCTGGAAAGCCCTGGAGACATTCAAGGCTAGGCTGGACCAGGCTCTGAGCAGGCTGATCTAGCTGCAGATGTCCCTGTTCATTGCAGGGGAACTAGGCTAAATAACCTTTAAAGGTCCCTTCCAACTCAAACGACTCTAATGAAAAAAAAAAGAAAGGTTAATTCTGGGAGCACTGTGATTCAGGCAATGATTGATGTGTGGGAGCCCTGAAGCCATGGCAAGCTGCATAGTGCAGCACATTTGAAAAAATTGATTCCTTTGGCTTTTTGTGGGATGTGCAGCATGGTGCTTAATGGGAAAGCTTTTTACTTCTAAGCCCCACAGGCATAATGTACAGCACATTTCTTGCTTGTAGAGCAAGAAGCTGTCACTGCCTGAAGTCCTTCCTTGCTGCTGTGGAAAAGCAAATCAGATCATGTGGCATGTGAGGGAAGAGCACAGATAATACTTAGGGATTTTTTATTCTTATTCGATTTTGCCAATTTCAGCATAGAACTCTGTTCCTAGCTGGCTGCCACTGTCATCCCAGTGCCATTTTGGGTACCTATGCTTACTAACTGTGTGTTAGTCATGCTATGGGGTTTCTGTCTCCAGAGAAAGAAGACCACAGCCGGATTAGACAAATGCTTCCCTGTTCTCAACAGTCTGGAATTTAGATGTGTACAAAACATTTTCAAGGCTTTATTTTCTGCTGACAGACTTAATGACAGATAAGGTACCAGCTCACCTCAAAAGGGGACAGCTGGATATTCCACTGATTTTTTGACAACCACCTTCCTTGTCTTTGCCCATAGGGCAGGTCTCTCAATATTGCTGGTCTCCTTCAGATGTAAGCTTTCACTCTAAAGGGTTACTGCCTTGAGTTCCTCTGTGAGTTTCCTCCAAAAGCCCTGGCCTTGAATTGGATTTTATGTTGAATCAGTCCTCATGTAGCACTGTGTTTCAGATGGGGCCATAATTCTGGTAGCCAAATTCTGCTGGACCTTCTCCTTTGGCATACCAGCAGGGTAAGACAAGAGAGTCAGGCCTCCCACAACAAATATGAACATCATTTGTCTCTTGGTTTGAGGCTGTTTTTCCATCAGCAATATGCATGGCGTCAACACTGAGGGAGAGGGTGGTCGCTATGGAAATCAGATGACGGTCTGGAAGCCCCCGTGAGTGTGTGAGCAGAGCAGGCTTCCAGTGCTATGAATGAGAAGTCACTATATGCAGACTTTTTTGGAATTAGGATTTTGTTTTCCTTCAGTGTCACAGGTTTCTGAATGGATTGGATTTTAATTAAAAAGCATTCATTGAAACAAACCTTTCCACTGCCCAGATTCCTTATTTTAAATTGTTTTTTTTTTTCTGGGGAGAAATGTTCTGTAGAATCTTGGCATATACTGCCTGGCTCAACAACATTGTCGTGTTGTCATTAGCGTTGTGTGGATTTTGTGACCATGGGCTGTAATGGGGCAGAAGATATGGTTGTCCTTTCCCAGCTGTCCTCTCTCTCCTTTCTCCTCTTGCCAGACTGCAAGTATGGATTTCAGCAGCCTGAGAGGCAGAGTCCTGATTTGCACAAAGATGCACTTGCTGTTTCTTTTTTTGTCTGTATTAATGCACTTGAGCTATTTTATTGTTCCTTAAACTTGGTCCTTAGGATGTGTTACTTTTCTGTATATATTTTCAAAGAGTCATGTACAATTACAGAAAATGTGAAAAAATTTGCATCTCCCAGCCATCTGTTTTTAGTGGAAAAATTAGATTATTATTAGAGTAGTTTGTTTCTACTTCTTATGGTCTTTGTAAGGCTGGGAAAGTGTTGTGTTTGCAAATGGAAATTTTCATGACAACTTAAACACTCTGCATTTATGGCAGTATCTAAACATTAAATAATCATTCTCTCAACAGAAAAAGACAGCTATTGTGCTACACTGTAATGTACTGATTTGCTTACAGATATTCATTTTAAATGAACAGGATCCTAATCTGTTTTTGTTTTTTTTGTTTTGTTTTGTTTTGTTTTTTTTACATCTTTCCATGCAATCCAAGGCTGAGAGAATTATGATGATAATTTTATTTTGCTTATTTATGTACTTTGATTTTCAGTTTCTGTTTCTTGATCTCTGGAGGACACAAAGTTTGAATTCCTGCTTTGCTTTTTAACTATTGACACATCAGACTATTGTGTAACATCCACCCCCTAGCTCTGGACACCTGTGCCATTGTTTAGAAGGACAGTGGGGGGATCTCTGCATTAACCTCTCATGTTCTGCACCACCTGCCCAGGGGGTCCCACCATAGCCCTCAGAGAGCCAGGGGCTGCCAAACCTTGCTGCAGACATGGCGTGGTACATGGTAGTATTTGAGCTGGAGGGAAGCAGGGCAAGAGATCAGTTGCTTCCTTGGGGAAGTTTTTGGATTATTTGAACTGAGCAGCTTTTGGGAACAGAATCTGGCTTGCCTTAGTGGCTTTGAGGAAAAAAAAGAGGTTATTCTGAGAGTCAACAAAGGAATGTGGCAGCCCGTGTACAAGCCGTGTACAAGAAAGACAGGCCACTGAGAAGAAAGGCTTCGTGGCACTGTGAGATCTACAACCCAAGCGAAGGAGCAGTGCAGAGAACATAAGCGAGGGGAGAAGGGCAGATGGCGTTGTGGGAAAGGTGTTAGGGGACATTCCAGTACAGAACAGCCATCAGGTAGGTGCCTCGTCAGGCTCTCTAAGACAGCTCAGTGACCCTGTTGACCAAAGCCATGCTCACGATCCATTGTTTGGCCATTGATGTTGCTGGATGACTATGTGGTTATAAAATGCAGTCTTTAAAAATTGCAGGGGTATATGGGACTTTTTATTTCTTAGTTTTATGTTATCTTAAATATCTTGGATTAATTTGTATCTATGTGTTCCTGACATTTAAAAATTATCTTTGGCTTTTTATTCTCCTAAATGATCCTGAGTCTCTCTTTGGACTATATAAGCACATCTGCGTGATTTACATTGGGAAGGAAGATGAATTCCCTCCTCAGTAGCTGTGCAGATGCAGAAGAAGCACATAAATGGGAAATTGTTAGGAAAAAAGTGACAGCTAAGATTTGGAGATTGGAAGAAAATGACAAAGTGTCTATGGGCTAGATTAATTACTGAATCATTAATTACTGAAATGCCACTTGATCAGCTTTTAATGCCATGGTTGCAGGAGGAGATGTTTCTAGTCTGAAGCAGTCAACAAGCCCCCTCCTTTGATTGGTGCTGCTTAATATTCAGTGGAGATGAAATGTGGAGATAAGAGAGGAGTGCTACTAAAATACATTTTTATCAGTGCTAGATTTGTTGTGTATAATTCTAAATATGACCTTTTAACAGAGTCTGTATTCAATTTTGTCCAAAAAATCTGAGGAGTGAGAGCACTTGGAAAATTTGTGTCTGTATGCCTTTAATGATACATGTAATGAGACAGAAAGGAGGTCATTATACTCGTGACATCACTAAATGATACTTCAGTCTAAAAATGGCTCAAGATAAGGCTTCTAAATAGCAAAAGCAGTATGAGGAAGTTAACAGATGAATAGGTGTGCCTTCATCAACTCTGTACAGCTGAGAGGTACAGAGAAAAATCAAATACATAACAGTACACCTGAAACAATGCTTGCAATATTTTGTTTTGTTTTATTTTTGTAATATTTTGTTTTGGTTTAGTGCAGCTGCGGCTGATGGTTGTGATTTCTCTTATTTTTAGCCACTTCTAAATTCTCAGTTTGAGATTTGCCACTTTTATAAGTTTGTCATTTGTTTTTTGTACCAATCAGTACCATTCTCTATAGTTTCTTGTTTCATCAAAGAAAAATGTAATAAGAAGAAAAGTAAATTTAAGAATGCTTCCTCTGAACGTTGCTCTGGTAAATGGCAGCTGAAAATACAGTCCTGGTCCTCACCATTGCTGTTTCAACCTGAATATTTTTCTGTTTTATAAGAAGTTAATTAATCCTTCATAATAACAACACTACTGTAACAGTAAATACTAAATACCATCCCAGATTTAAAAAAAAAAAAAAAAGAAAAAAAATAGAAATAATCTTATAATTTTTTTTTTTCCTGAGGACAGAATTGAATTGAAAACAAAGTGATGTCTTTTTTTCATAGCAGAAGCTTCTTTTATGTCAGCAGAAATATTTTTTGGGTGTTTGGTGCACATTCAGACAGTTAAAGTCAGCTTTCAAAAATAGGTAGTGTTTGTATTATACATAAGATATCAGTCTTATCAATTAATATACGTACATATCAATCACATAGAAAATATAGAGGAAGCAACAAAAAGTATAAGCAAAGCATCTTTCAAGTGCATTGGACATAGTTCCAGTCCACTTCCATCCAGGGTGACATAGCAAAATACTTGCTCAGTAACAATAAGCAAGCAGTTCAAATGTGTGGCTGTAGTGTCAAAACACTAATTAAAACTCTCACTTTTAGCATGAGAGCTTGCTTTACCTTGTTTTGGGAAGCCCATGCTTACCACTTTGTAGCGCATAACCTATGCTCCCATTTTTTTGTGGTATTTTAGTGCAATCTGTACCCGGTGTGTGGCTCAGGACTAACTGCTTGGAGGGGGCGTAGTCAACAGCTGAAAGGGATGCGGATAGACAGAAATATACTCTAAGTTTGTAATGACTTGAGCCTTAGAGATTGCAGAGGAGCTTGTGTATGTGAGAACTGAAAATTGATTTTGGAAGGTTTTATGGGAATGGTTCTTGAGCTTCAGAAAACTAGAACTTCTTTTGTCACTATACATTTTTTCCTGCTCTGTTGAAGATATTTTTAAACACCTCCCATTCCTCCTTTTTGCCTTCACAGATCTTTGCTCTGCATGTCATCCGAGAAGAACCTTGAGTAGATCTGAGATTTTTGGCTATTTCAGTTTCTAGGTGATGAATCTGAGAAACTGTGATGGGACTTCCTGTTTACAGAGCAGAGATGCAATATCTGAATTTAGATGCTCTAATGATGTCTTGAGAGTGACCTGAAAGTATCTGTCAGTACAGCAGCAGTTTTGCTAAGTCAGTGGCTGAATGCAGAATGCTGCTCACATGCTCCTGGCTGCTTTTGCAGGAGGTGAAGCATTAGGCTACTGCCACTTAAAGCATCTCTGCCTGGGAATCTGGCCCCAGAAAGCTGCACCGGTGCTTTTCAGTCTTCTGTCCAAATCTTTGCTTCTAGTGGGATGGATAACTTGGGTTTCTTGCTCTATTCTTCTGTTTCATCTGGAAAACCCTTTTCACTGCGCAGTTTGGAAAGACTGATTCTGAGTTCCTGGAGATGTGAGGAAGGATTGGCAATAAGATTCCCCCCCAGTGATGCCCCAGACTGCAGCAGTCCTGGTGAGCTTTATTTCATCCTGCACAGACACTAATGAGATCGGGTTATTTGCTCTGCTTATTTATCTCATCACTCTTTGTTCATTTATCCAAGACTTTATTCAGTAAAAGAATCTGGGGAGTCTTCTGTTCAATTGGCACAAACGTATCCAGCAGCTTTCCACCACAAAATAGCACCGAATTTCCTAGCATAATCATTAACAATTGTAATAAGAGCTGGCAATGAAATATCTGCAAGTCTCATTTCTTTCACTTCTTTCTCCAGGAAGATCAAAATCATTTACATACCTCAATGCAGATAATGAACAGAAGCCTATGAGATGGTGTTCATTTTAAACATAAATACCTAAGGATCTAGCACTTTCTGATGCCTTTATTACCCAAGTATCACTTCCTCTTAAACATGGAGTTACACAGTTGTAAAACTGTTCAAAATCTTGAAATAATCAGTATGGGAAGTTGAGAGCCAAAGTTGAGAGAGATTTGCTAACACTACAGCAAGTTTTTTTCTGTTCTCTAACTCCTGAACCAGACCCATTGCTTTCTTTAGTAATTAGGAGGAAACATTTCAACAGCAGCATCTCTGCAATTTTGACAGCATATGATAGCCCCTGGCATTTTTCAGTTGGCACCTTTTGAAGTTATTAGGTTAATTAGTCAAGTATAAAATAATCTTGCCCAAATGATTATTGGCAAATAGCACTTCGAACCTTGCATCTATCTTAATGTGTGGACACCCTGCTATCCTGATAATTCTATTGTCTGGATCATGTATGCCGCTTCTAGCAAATTCATGGCACATCATTTGAATGAAATATGGCATACTTCTATAAAATTCATTTTTAAAGTGCCTGGCAGCTGTTTGGTGCTGGAGTTTATAATATTACAGTTTGTCAAGTATAGTCAACAGACTTTTCTTATTACCTACAACAGCGACCCCGATCTCAAATGTATTTTATAAGAACACTAGTTTTGGTTATTCTGGGTTCATGATGGAGAAAATACACCTGCTTTTGATCTGTGAGATCTGTAATCCCAATCAGAACCTGACATGTGTGAAACTGACATCACGTTACCGTCCTTGTCTTTGGTGTTATCTGTTGAACTTAATGTTTCATTCTTCTTCCATAAAAATATGCATATAAGAAACTAATACTGTAAAAAAACCATAAAATCTATATATACGTAGGTTCTTCCAAAAGTAATGCCTCCTATTTATTTCCACAGAAACTACAACAAATACAAAGAACACAATAGCACTATTTGATAGAGCAAGTTCTCAGCTACAAAACACTATTTTTCAATGCAGTCCCCACCATTAGCTGTGCATTTTCACCAGTGATGAACAAGTGCCTGCACATTATATAGTGCATCTGCACCAGTGGAGGTGACCTGACCCACTGTCGCTGTTGCCGCTGCTGAAATGCACCACCCACCACCTCACTGTGCTCACATCCACTGTTTGGTCTCTGTAAATGTTCAGCAGGTGTCAATTAATGTCAATGGATGCAGTTTTTTTCTGCATGGAGGAATTTAGTTACACATCTTTGCTTCATACACACTTCTGTGTTGGACTGCCCCCCTGCAGCCATCTGTCTCTCAGCAATAAAATGTAACAGAATATTGATGAGAAGGTTCAGCCTCTACTGGCATACCACCAACAGCCCTTACCTACGTAGGGTAGAGCGTACAATCTACATGATTTCACAGATCAAGATTAGGTGGACTGGTAAGTCTGAATTAAACTTCAGTTTGATAACAGATATGAGAACTACTGACCATCTTGTCTTCAGAAAGCTTTTTACCTTGAGTTGAGTCTAATTCATCTGTCACCTGTGTATTCCTTCCCTGTTCATACAAGGCTCAGAGCGAAGAGGTGATTGAGTGCAGAGAAACCTGCTCCACCACCAGCCTGCCTGCTTCTGGGAAGAAGTCAGGTGCCTGGGAGAGACACCTGCTTTAGTATCTGCTGCAAGTAGGAGTGAAATGAGGAGATATTGTTCTGTCTCCCTGCAGTGATAAAGCCAAGGAAAAATGCCAGTGTGATATGTGATGTAGGTAGAAAAATAAAATTTTGTGTAGCATGATGATCTAAGTGGTTTGAGATGGAGGATCTTATGAACTGAGGAAACAGAAAATGCGAAGCAAAGTAGTGAGGGACTGGTTACACTGTCAAATTACTAATGTGTCTGGTCTGCACAACTGCAGAAGTTATTCCTTGGGGCTTGCAGTGTAGATTGACTAGTTCCGAGACTCCTACAAACATTTTATAGACATGAACTTGATGAATTTATTGGCCACTGAACATGATGTAATTAAATGTGAGTTAATCGTTAAGCTGTTAAAACTATATTAGATGCTGGGAAATCTATAGATTCTGTCTGCTGTGTAGATTTAAGACTTATAAGGGCTGACAAATCTTTGTTATTGACAGTTCAGAATTACTGATACTGCTCGCCTTTAAAATATATAGTTTCAATTACATAAATTAGGCTTTTTATCACATCAACAGCTTTTTAATTCTAGTCTTACTGTAGCTTGGAATGGATTGCCACAGGTGGTGCTAACAAGACTTGTAATTTTAAAAATAATTCTAAATTTTCGTACACAGAAAACATCCCAGATGCCTTTTTCTGTTCTTTTTAGTAGTGACTGCCCTACTTACCAGAGCTACAGACTGAGAGGGAACCAGTAGATATGAATGAACAAAAAGTATCTTCTGTGAAGATTTTCTAGTTGGATGAGGATTGAGTAAGTCTTGAGGGCTTGATAGAACTAGCTCACTCCTCTGGGAGGGTTAGGGAACCACAGTTGGAGTCACCAGCACACTTTTCATGGGTAGTCATCTTCTGTGGCAATAAATGTCAACAATTTGCTGCAGTAGTATGACTCTTAACAACCACTGATAAATTGTAGTATAAGTTGGTTTGGGCTTCATTTCAGCCTGAAACAGTATAAGATTCAAGATTTTCTGAATAACTCCCATCTTTCTTTTCTGTGAGGTGAAACTCCTCAGGCCCAGGCAGTGGGTATATTCGATCCTACCCTTCCAGCCAAACTGGATGTCCATGTAACTCAGGATGGGTTTGGTTGTGGCCTATGGCAGCAACAAAATTCTGTTTGAACCCCAGTTGGGTTCTGGTCTCAGGTTTGGCATGGAGCAGAAGAAAGGTACACTATGATAGAAAAACAGTTATTGGCTGCCTACTCCGCATTACAGGCAGTAGAGCCAATAACCCAAACATCTGAAGTCATAGTTAAGGCCACCTTGCCAATTCAGGGGTGGGTGAAAGACCTGACCCACCTTCCTAAGACAGGGGTGGCACAAGCACAGACAGTGGCACGATGGGTCACCTATCTCAGCCAGAGGAGTAGTCCATCACCACTAGAAGAACTCTAGAAGATCCTAGGCCCAGTGATGAATCACAGTGATGCTCCAGAAGAGATAGTGATCACTCCACCGGAGAAAAGTCCCATTCAAGAAGGGAAATATCCCATTCCTCAAGATTCCTGGTATATAGATGGGTCCAGCAAGGGTAACCTGAGCAAGTGGAGAGCAGTGGCATACCATCCCTCCACTGAAACAGTCTGGTTTGAAGAGGGGCATGGTCAGAGTAGCTAATGGGCAGAACTGCGAGCCATGTGGATTGTTATAACCAAGGAACCCAGCGGTGGTATCCTGAATATCTATACAGACAACTAGGCTTTGTACTGGGGGCTCACTCTTTGGATTTCACAGTGGGCCACCCAGGAACGGACTATCCATGCCCAACCAGTCTGGAGTAGACACAGGACTGTACATGTGTACCACATTTCGGGCCACTAACCCGTACATTCACTGAGAAACAATGAAGCTGACACACGGCCTGAGTTCAATGGATTGAGGATTCAGCCTCTGAGAACATCACCTGCTGGTTACATCAGAAACCGCAGCGTGCTGGACAAAAGACAATGTGGGCAGGTGCTAAAGCATGAGGGCTGCCCATATAACTGTCTGATATAGTCCAGGCGTGCCGAGACTGTGATGCTTGCTTCAAGATGAGTCCGAGACCATTGCCCAAAATAACAGCTCATCTTGCTAGAAGACACAATTCTCTTCAGCGGTAGCAGGTCGATCACATTGGGCCCCTCCCTCGGTCTGAGGGGGCAAGATGTGCCCTGACCTGTGTTGACACAGCAAGTGGACTAATGCAGGCCTATCCAGTGCCAAGAGCAAACCAGGCATATACCATCAAGGCACTCACCAAGTTGATGGCTGCCTACAGGACACTTCGAGTCATTGAGAGTGACCAAGGTACTCATTTTACTGGTGCAATGGTACAATGCTAGGCAGAAGAAAACAACATTGAGTAGCAATTCCACCTGCCATATAATCAGATGGGGGCAGGCGTTATTTAATGCTATTATGGTATTCCTAATGCTGCCCTGAAGACTGACTCTCAGTCCCTGCAGGGTTGGACAAAGAGACTCTATGAAACCCTGCAGGACCTGAATGAAAGGCCTAGAGACGGTAGACCCAGTGCTCTGAAGATGCTACAGACAATGTGTGCCTCCCTGCTTAGGATCCAAATTACGGGCAATGATAATCAGGGAAGACCCCAAATTGGCAATGAAAAGAATATTCTGCTCCCTGCCTCTGAGAACCTAGAACCTGATACCCATAAAATAGAACGGCCTTGGAAGGCGCAAGTAGGACCAAAGTGGTGTGGCCTACTTGCACCCTGTTGAGATCATTGGAAATTGAGGGATTGGTAGTCCCCCCAGTAATAGGTACATGGCCTGGAGACATCGTGATCAATTCTCTGATTTTAATCGCTAGGAGGACCTTAATCATGTCCCTATAGCAAATCTGGACACCCCCCCCCCCCTTTAATACCCGATATAGTTATGCAGCCTCAGATATCGCGCCAAAAGGTATGGTACAGACGGCTGGAACGTGCCCCAGTGCAGGCCAGTGTTGACCCGGGACAGGAACACAGCCTGTATCTTGCTGTGGAAGGCGGATCTTCCCCTTCTGGTACCTCTAAAACATCTATGCAACTCCCCGTGAGTCTCTTTGAATCCACAGGATTGCCAGGAAGAGGAACATGACATCAAGATGCTCCATTGTCACCATAAGATCAGTGTGACACTTGGTGGTAGACTATATGGGACTGATGGAATGCAAGCCAAACTTTCCCTGGTCCAAGCTACTAAGTGCCTCCAGGAGAACCACTGAGTACTGGCCCACAAAGAAACATGAACCTCAACCAAGAAAAAATCATAATTCATCTTATATTTTGTCAGTCTACACCATGACAGGCAAATTGTACAAAGCATCATGGCATACTGGATCACCATAATGGAAAGGGCTTACCTTCTACCTGCTCAATCACTGGTTCACCCCATGAAGGGGTGAAGTGTAGTGGAAACGCTATGTCATGGCCTGAAACACTGATTGAGCACCTGGTAGGAAGGCAGGCCCAACACAAGGGAGCTCAGGTGCAAGCAGTGCACCTGAGTAACTGGAAGGGGTGGAGCCTGGATCCACCCCTTCCCAGACCTCATTTAAGGGTTGGCAGTTACAGCTAAGGGTATCTCTTGCTGGAGATCCCTGTCTACATGAGGCCTTCCAAAGGTAAGCAGCTCTTTTCCATCTTTTCTGTGTCCATGGCTTCTGCATTTGGGCTTGTTCTCATTTGCTGTAGCCAAGGACTTTACCACTCTGCTATTATTGCAGTACTTTCCATCCCATTATAGCATTACAACAGTTATATACAGACAATATTCTTAGACTAAGAAAAAATGAAATCTTAAAACCAAGGTTGAGAGTCCCTAACTTCCAGACAAAGATTTCCAGGCAAAAATGAGACCATGTCTGTAAGAAGAACGAAGGCAGAGTTGCCTTACTTATCTGTAGAGGAAAGACCTTAAATAAAGTTTGTATTGTACCCATGTGCAATGCTGCTTCTCTTAGCACAAGGAGATTTGACATGGCCAGATGCTGCCTTGCAGTACCTTGAGCAGCCTGTCTCCTTGCAACTCGCACTGCCATGGGAGATGCATGTGTGTGTTTGAGATTAGCTGCAGGAAAGAGCTTTTAAATCTGTAGGTGCTTATTAACATCCTTTGTCTGGTATTCTTGTTTTATCTATCAAACTGCTCATACTGGCCCTAGATATTTAATTCACTGATTGCAGGTTTTCATTAATAAATAATAGGCCCCTTTGATTTAGATTTGATCTAAACCATGGGAGGGACCAGCTTTTCCCTGAAGCAGCAACATCCTGTTCACCATGGTAGCTCTGTGAATTTCATTTTGGCACTTGACCACTTTCCATGCAAGGCCAGTGCATCTTCTCAGACATAATAAGCATTGCTCTGGATGTTAGGACACAAAGTTAGCTGCTGCAGCATTAAAACCCAATGAAATGTAGCTTCATGAAAGCATGAATTCATCAATCCAGTGAATTTTTAGAAGATGAGATTCTTCCTAAATATAATTCTTATGCGGATGACTGAATAAACTTAAGACTTTTAAGTGGGGCTTTTAAAAATTTTTCATCTGGTTCTATGCCATACTAGCATCCTTGGTCCTCACATTTAAAATTAACAGAAAGAGGAATGCTTTACATACTGCCTTAGGACTTGCCAATTCTGAGCACCTTGGAACTGCCATGCTGATCTGGCAGTACACATACACTTGCCCTGGGAAGAATGCAGACTGTTCTTTCCACATCTGGAAATGGCGCCAGTCATTGAAAAGGCATCAGTTCTTCCAATGCAAACATCTGAAATTTAAGAGGTTATAAGTCTTCTTCGAGAAAATGTAATTACTGCCACCAGGGACACTAACCCAAATTGCACTTCCAAATACACACAGTCTCATTCTTATGGTCTGCAGTAGACCTCCACTCTCTATTTCTTAATTCCTTTAGTACCAAACACAGTTGCTCCAACACAGCTCACCTACAGGAAAAGAAACTGTCCTGACCTAAATTCCAGTAAGATCTTCACTTGTGCTTTTCTGAAAGGAGTCTCTGGTAAAACAATTGGAAAGGGACACTGGAGAAAGCACCAAAAGGCCAAAGTCTGGATTATAAGACCCTGGGCTACTATGTCCATTTGTTGGAGTGTACTGAACATCAGTTTCTGGGAGACAAGCTTTAATGGGATAAGGGCATTTTCACAAATCTGCAGCTAAACTCATAGACCCCAAAGAGATGAGGCAGAGAAGCCAGTCAGTCAGTAGCAGCCAGAACAGCTAGCTCTCCCTAATGTTAACTCTAAATTGTATAGGGCGAAGCTGGTGCCAAAATAGCACTAAGGTATTTCTAGTGCTAAATTAAGTTAACGTGAATATTTCCTCTAGCTCTGGCGGATGGAAGTTCCCAGTGGAATATGGCTGAGGGCCTGAAAGACTAGAATATGAACACAAGCAAGCTTTCCACTTTGAAATAGCTGCTCCTCCAATAATAGTTGGAGATATCAGAAGACTGCATCTGCAGAGTTTCCCTAGCACCATAATTTTAATTCATCTCTGGCAATTTAGTAGCAGAATCAAGGTAGTCACCACTGCTAGATGTCATTTAAAAAGTATTGTTTTCTAAAACCTAAATTTTCTCAGGATTTTCCTCTGAAAAGGACAACTAGAGATGGCTTAGTACCTTGAGGACCTATCTGGAGAAGCACAGTTTGAAAGTGGAGAGTTGCTGATGAATCAACCTTTGGATAGCCTATGTGCTCATAGACCTTCTGAAATTGTCTGTCCCATTCCAAGATTCCAGCTCCTGTTACTAGCTGGCACCATACTGTATTCTCTCAAACAACTTGAAATAACTCTTTGTGGAGATACTTGGAAAAAGCTGGATTGTATGAAGTAACACTAGCTGTGGCTAGTGGATTAGAATGTGTAAGTAAATTTTGGGACAAAGGAATGGAATAAGACTTCCTCCACTCTTTGGATTGTTGAAGGGGAATGTTTAATGAGGGTGACAAGATTTTTAAAAGCTTTGAGAAAGCCCAGGTATCAAAGAATGAGCAAGTGAAGATCATCCTACAAAAGAACCTGCAGAGGTTATTAACAAGCCTGAGAAGTGTGAAGAGTCTATGTATTTAATGCTACATTAAAGGGACAGCAGAGTGTTTAAAACTAATGCAGATAATACTACAAATTATGTAACTGTGGCTATCTCATGAACAAAATCAATAGATCAAAATTGATAGATCAAAACTTGAAGACTACCAATAAGGCAGGCCAAAGCCACATTACTAGTTCTCTGCAGACAAGAGACTCAGCCAAGATCTAATGCCCAGGAATAATATGGAGTCCTGAGAGCTCTAACAAAACAAAGTGAATTTGCTTCTCTGACAGTTTCTCTTAGCTTCTTGGAGCATAGCACTTCCTCTCAGCACATTTCAGCTGTGTGGTGAGTGGTTGCACACTGCAGACCTGAAGGACTCTCCTCAGCAGTACAGCCAGTGTTTGTGTATAGGTATCCTTCCACAGTACTCAGAATAGAATTATGGGTGTTTTGAGATGTCATGTTTGGTCTTTCCTGACCAAACTACACCCAGGAATTTCACCAACAAGCCTGGTCCTTACACTTTTTCTGGGTTTATAGCCCACCCTTTCTCTTGTGAGTAATTAATGAGTCTACTGCCTTTTCTAATGCCTCCATTGAGTCAGACATCAACATGAGATCATCAATATGGTGGTACAGTTCGATGTTATTAGGATTATTCCACTCTGTTAGGTCATGCACCACTAAGTTATGACAATAGGTTGGTGAATGCACATACACTTGCAGCAGGACCCGAAAGGTTCACTGCCTGCCTCCCCACATATATGCAAACTGGTCTTGCGATTATTCATGAATGGGAGCACTGAAGAATGCATTTGCTGAGTCAAGGACACAGTGATAGGTTTCTATCTCCCTACTCTGTGTCCATCAGGGAGGCAGTATTGGGTACAGCTGCATGAATGGGTGGTGTGACCTTATTTAACTCCCTATAATCCACTGTCATTCTCCACATACCATCTGACTTCTGTACTGGCCATATGGGGGAATTATATGGGCTATGCGCAGGTCTTATGATACCTACTTTTTCTAGTTCCTGCACCATTCTAGAGATTTCCTCTTGGCCCCCACAGGAATCTTTACTATTTAGTATTAGTGATCCTGTGCAGATTGGGCAAGCGAATAGGCTCATGTTTTGCATGGCCTCTTAGTATCCAGGTGGTGCAGGCAATATTAATGATCTTTCTCTCTGAACTCTCCTACAGTTGCCTGGATAGTCAGACCCCATAGTATGTCTATGCCCAGTGTATACTCCAGGACTGGGGCGATACCCACCTTATATTCCCAGGGTGGGAGACACCCAACCTCAACCATGTCTGGGTTACAGGGATGATCTGTGCCCAAACCCACCAATCATCACTCTATCCTCCTGGAATTTGGTCAGATCACCATAGATAATTGGTGTTTCTGCACCAGTGACAACCAATGCCATAACCTGCTGTGTGTTCTTTTGGGACCAAAAAAAAATTATCAGTTCAACATTGAACCTCCAGTCCTGTCTGAGGGCCCTAGGTGCAGGGGGGCTGACATCCTCCATCATGCTAGTAAATGTGCAATTGCCATTTCTTTTTCCCCAGGTGGCTCAGGAATAGTAGCCTGGGTCACTTGAGGAGGCTTTTTCCCTTTATTGAGCATTAGAAAATCTTCTAGGTTCCATGCTGTTGGTGGTATTTTTTCCAATAGTTCTTACCACTGCCTTTTTGGGGGTGATTTTGAAATTTTTCATTGTCCAACAAATGTCTCCTTAGCTGGAGGAGGACATAATTGGGCTGGCAATCATTTTTTGCAAATTGAACCCCAGCCTGTATTAAGTTGTTTAACATTTGTTTTTGGGATATCCATACAGGTCACAGTTGAGGAGTCTGTGGGTGGGTCTCCTAGTTTTAGTTATGGGGAGGACCTTGGCCTCTTCCAACATTCAGGTATTGCACCTAGTCTGAAGGTGCTCTATCTCCCCTATCCACCAATTGGGCAGCCTGTTGGATGCTAAGGGATTCAGAATGGACACCAGTGTACCATACTGGTGGGGAGGAGCTTGTGGTAATATGTAGTCCCTCATCCTTGCAAAAAAATTAACCAAGCCTGGACTCTCAAACGCATCATCATATATTGCCTCCTTCATTCTTAACTCTCTAATATAATTTAAAAGTTCCTCCATTGAGGTCCATAGACCAGTATTTATTGGAACATCACTTTTGTTCAGCTGTATCATTCTACACGCCACCGTTATCCATTGAATTAGAGAATGGTTTTCATCATTACATAGCACAGTAGCATATAGCCTTTGTCTGAGAGATGGATGTGTGGTTATGGATGCTAGTTTAGAAATCTCAGGCCCATTAATTATCACACAATCGTGTCCCATAATCTCAAGAGCCAAGTTGGTATGCTCTCTCATGGTCTTTTCTTAAATCATTTAACAGATCCATGAGCTCAGTGGCTGTGTATATGCATGCCATTGCATGTAATGTGGTATGTCCAGGGGGCCATTCTCCAGGTGCCAACCCTGTTTGGTCTGCCTTGGATTTTCTTTGTCTTCTGAGTTATTACTGACCTTATTTCTAGAGGATCTGAGGCCTTCTTTTTGTTTTTGGGTTCGACTAGGATCCAAGGATCCTGCTGATTCAAGTTCTTTCCTCCTTCTAGTCATATGGATCTTAACTTCAAAGGAGAAGTTCCATTTAAGGGCAGGGCAATTTGCCCTGCCAAAGATGTAATTTTATTCTCCAGTTGTCTAATATGCACTTGCAAAAGCTTGTTTTCATCTTTTAATTCTTCTTCCAAGGAGTGATATGATTAATAGTGAGAAGCAACAGCCATGCCACAACAGATGCTACTACTATTCTTTTCTCAGTTGTCAAAAAGTTTTCTCCTAATTCATTCAGGAAGTTATCCATTTTTGAAAGGGATTTAATAATGGGACCTTTGTCCCTTATAGGTCCCCATTCTTCAATAATCCAAGCAGTGTTCAGGCACAGGGTTTCCCCCGGGAGTTCCTCTTTCTATGTATTTGGGGTCTCAGTGACCATCCAATACATAACTTTTTTTTTAAGGTAATCCATCATAAATGAGTACCTACCTAGCTCACCAAGTGTAATGCTATAATGGGATGGAAAGTACTGCAATAATAGCAGAATGGTAAAGTCCTTGGCTACAGCAAATGAGAACAAGCCCAAATGCAGCAGCTGTAGATACAGAAAAGAAGGAAAAGAGCTGCTTACCTTTGGAAGGCCACAGATAGACAAGGATCTCCAGCAAGAGATGCCCTCACCTCCACTGCCAACCCTTAAATGAGGTCTGGGAAGGGGTGGATCCAGGCTCCACCCCTTCCAGTCACTCAGGTGTATTGCTTGCACCTGAGCTCCCCTGGGTTGGCCCTGCCTTCCCACCAGGTCCTCAATCAGTGTTTCAGGCCATGACTTAGTGTTTCCACTGCAACTGTGTTTAGTATTTTCCTAGTGCAAGATCATAACCTTAGTATGAATATGTATGTAGTGCTTAACAGACAGACAGAAAGTATGCCAGCCTTTCTTGGACTCAGGGAAACAAAAGAAAATCAACTTTGAAATCTGTTTATTATCTGGTTGTCATTACAATTGATCATCAGATAGCCTTTTTTTTTAAGACAATTGAAAAACTTGCAGTGTTTTTTGAAAATGTTCCCTAAGAAATATCTTCAATTTTCACTATTTTTTTATTTTTATATCTGTATAGATATGCAAGTCTGGAAGAAGTAATGAAATCTTCACATCTAATGAAGTACTGAAGTGTCCCTTCAAAAGTCTGTTACTGCCTTTCTTTGGGGAAAAAAAAATGCAGCATGAGTAGAACATTTCTTTCCTGCAGAGTACTTTTCATGCAACCATTTCAAAAGGTAAATCTAAAATGCTCTGTGCCAGTAAGAAAATGTAAACAGCACGCTAAGCCTTTACTCTCACTAGATGGCATTATTACTCCCAAAACATTGACAACCACAGGGTGCTTTTTTCAGTGACAAGAGCTGTACAAAAGACTACATTTAGCATACTTAGTTAATGTTACTTTGTTTGGTTTCTGAAGATGTTGCAGGTTAAAGAAATTTCTGTTGCATCACTGTTAGGTTTTGAGCCTATTTGGACTGTTCATTCTTGCTCTGTGTTTTTTGAGGTTTGCTTCCCATACACTGATTAATTTTGCAGAGATTGTGCAAACAGAATTCTAAGTGCACTTGTTAGCAGAATTAGAAATGGTAGGTCAAGGACTGAAATATGCAAGCCAGTGATGTATGGACAAAAATGTAGGTTAAGAAATAGGATTCCAGACCCTGGTGTTTCAGAAAAGCAAAGAAGTACATTAGGAAGATACAATGCCAATTCAGGCTGGTGCAGTTCTAAGGCATGCAATAAGGTTGCATGCCTTAGAACAAAACTGCTTTACAGGCAAACATAAGCCGGGGGGCTCCAATGAAAGTTGAAGGCTCATCATCCATAAATTAATATTAAAGTTCAGTATGGATGTACAAATACTCAGCTTGAGAATCTTCAATAAATATGTACTTCTTCTATGTACCAAGAAGACTTCTTCTCTTTTGAGGATGCAGCTAAATTATCCCTCCAGTGACATTTTAAGCTGCATAGATGTTCCTGAGAAGCAAATGCATAAACTTTAAAAAAAAAAAAAGTTAGTTTCACAAAATTTTGGAACATGTCCTAACGAAGGATACCTCATGCAACTACACTGTGGAGCTTTTGGTTGTCACATTTCCCAGAAGCGTGTGCTTTTTTGTCAGAATGAGCAGTTCAGTTTTCATTTTTTAATTTGTTAGGGTAAATACTTTATCTAAATACAAAATTTTTAGCCAGCTGTCATTCAAATATGAAAACAGAGGAGTAGACTTTCCAATCCTGTCTGCTTTTCATAACATGTGTGCACATACATATATCTGTGATGTATAAGATGTGCAATGAACTGAAGAGGAAGAGAGATCATGGGAACTCCTTACTGTGTGGTACAACTTTTAAGAACCTATCTTGGGATTCCAATAATGGTTCAACATAGTCATTGGGACTTAATGTGGATTCTTGCCACTTGGCTCTAACTTAACAATAGAAGCTCTAGAGAAGGCTATTTTTCAGCCTATATTTCTTCCTCTACTTTAACTGACAACAAATTCTGTGTAGTATCATCCTTTTGGGACCATGCCTTTAAGGAAAATTTACAGAAAGATTTAGGACCTAGCAAAATTAGACCACTCTTTTCTAAATTCCAGGGATCGTTGCTTTCTCTGGAAATCCAGAGGAAATACACAAAATTAAATATCAGCAGCTTCAAGTAAATGCAGAGGAGCTGTTTACAGCAACAGGAACTTTCCCAGAAGATGAGGGGGAGCATGAAAATTTTGGAAATGTCCAAGTTTGGAAATTTGGAAGTTTGGAAATTGCTAAGGAAAAGGTGACTGAGCCTCAAACAATTAATCCACAAAAGAAAAAATAAAGAAAAAAAAAATAGGGCTATCAGGTGAGGTGGTGAAGCAGATTATTGAAAAAAGAAGAGATCTTTGATTTTGCAGCTAAAGGTGGACAACAGAAAGCAAATGATTTGCTGTCCAGTGTCATCAAGCTGAACCTACACCTTGCTGGATTACACATTGACAGAACCAAAATCTTTCTGCAGCTGTGAGGGCCAAATAGAGTCATCAGTAGCTGTGATACACTAATCAAACTCAATTCCAGATCAGCACAGGCCTTTATACTACAAGGTCTACAGCTTTCAGGACATTTATAAGAAGCTGCCTGTAACATTTCCTTGGCTTGTAAATTAAATTCTGAGGCTCAGGCAAAATTTTAGAGGCAGGGAGAATGCAGTGAAGAGCTGCTGAGGGGTGAGAGGGAGTGGGAGACAGATACTGAAGGGGTGATCAAACTAGAGGAGGATGAATCCCCAAAGATGAAAGGTAATAATTTGGAAGTAAACCAGGTATATGATGAAGCAGGCAGAAAAGAAAAAGGAGGCCCTTGATGTAGTGTGAGAGTTGAATTTCAAAATGAACACAATACTGAAAATGAAGAGTGTTTGAAGAGGATGAAAAAAATATTCAGGAAACAGAAGACGACAACCTGAAGATAGCTAACAAGATAATCAAGCAGATCGTTGTAAAGAATATGCTATCACATTCAACCACAATGTGCAGTCTTGTATGTGAACTGAGCCAGCATCTACCTGAAGCTGCTGAAACCAATAGCTGCCCTTAGGAATCGTGACCAAAAATAAATAAATAAATAAAAGAACCTGATGCTCTAGTGCTCTAGAGCCCCACAACCTGTGAAGCAAGGTGTTAGAGCTTCTGGGCTGCTGACACAAGGCTTCCAGAGACACTGAGCAGGAATAGCAACTGAGTTATTGTGAAGACACAAAATCCATGCTAGAAGAAGTTCAGAGAGAGTCCAGAAAGGAAGATGACTTTGTGGACATAGCAGAGAGGATGAAGAAAGAACAAAAGAAGCCTGGGTTGGGAACTAAGAAAGCCCCTGGAGATATGGAATAAGTTAGGAAAGTGGCCCTGGAGGATTAAGACACCTCTCAGGAAAAGGACAGACCTTGGAAAGAGGCCATGAAGAAGGAATAGGTACAAGTCAGATGGAAGATTTTAGCTCAGAAGACATCAGAGGAGTTGATAGAGCAACAAGAGAGTCTAGGACAAAAGGCATTGCAGGGGGCAGTATAGCGCCTAGAACTAGAGCAATAAGTAACTGTTTTGCCCACGGAGCTGGAAGAGCAGTTTCAAATTTGTCACATGGGCCTTGAAGAGGAGACCACCATGGAAAGCTCTGGAGCAACAGGAGAAGACACAGAATCAAGAACTGGAGAAAGCTCAACAGCAGGATTTTGTTGAACTGATAAAAAAATCAAAAAGAAGCCAAGGAAGAACATTAAAGAGCTCAGAAGAAATCCTGGGAAGAAAAAGTTGAAAGAGCCTTAGAGGGTCCATCAGGAGCCCAGAACTTCAATGGTCCTGGAACTGGAGATGGCTCAGGAAAATGATCTGGAGGAAAGAGAAAACTAATAGAAAGACTCTAGGAGAGCCAAAAAAGAGCACAGAGAATTGCATTAGGAGAACAGAAGAGATCTCAGAAGGCTCTAAATGAACTGCAGCAATCACAAAGAAAAGCTACGGAGGAATAGGAGAGAGCTCAAATAAGGGCTGTGAGCAAATGAGAGAGAGCACAGAAAACCCTGAAATAACTTACAAAAGCACAATAACAACCTGCAGTGGAATTGCCAGGTCACAGCCTGAACCAGTGCATGGGCACCTCGGTGCCTGGAGCGGGCGGGGGGAGCCTGAATCCACCCTTCCTCCCCCTGTCTCAGCGGTGCCCCCCAGCTGTGATTCTGGTGGCACGTGTGCACTCAGAGCACATGCGCGGACTTCCCCCACCGCTGGTTTTCCTGCTTCTCTCACCACTGCGGCAGGATTCAAATCGGAGAAGGCTCCGCTCCTCAGCTCACCCTTTCTTCCGGGCAGTTGCTGGGAGGGGTGAGTTGATTCCTTTTTCCCATGGTATCTTGTTCTGTAGCGCCTGGATCTTAAATAAAGGCTCAGTTGTCGCCTTTGTTTGCTTTACACAAGACTTGCAGGAACCAAAGAAGGCCAAGATAGAATAAAACAAAGCTTATAAAATCTTGAAAGAGCTGGAGAGAGCAAAAGAAGTGTCATGGTTTTATGATTTTTGGTTATCGGTATTCCACATCATAACATCATGTAGTGCACTGGGAGTTGAAGAGTTCATGCTCCAGTTCTGAGGATTGTGGATAGTTCCGGATACCTGGTTCTCAGAAGAGGAGAACTACATTTCCCAGAGGACTGTTCACTGTTCTGTTACCATTTTCCATTCAGAGGGAAAGGTAAAAACTGTTCACATATCACGAGACATCCCCTTTTTGCTCTCCACTCCCCTTCTGCTAGTCCTGGCAGCATCTCTCTCCCTAGCTGTCTCGCTGCCAGCATTAGAGTAAGGCTTTTTGTTTTTTGGACACTCTCTCTCATTTTATTTGATTTATTAGCTTCAATTCCAATTATATTGTATTATACTATATTATATTGTATTATTTTGCATTCTGATATCTTATTTAGTAAATTAGCTTGTTTCTCCTCAGATCGTTGCCACTGTTTTGTTTTTAGGCCCATTTGTCTACCCTTTCCCGGGGGGTGGGTCTGTGGGTTCCCCTGGCCCATTAGTCATGGAACCGGGCTGAACCTGCCTGTAAACCATTGACAAGAAGAAAAAAAATAAATGGACTTAGAGGAACTCAAAAAAACTGAGAAAACGCTCCTGAATGAGCAGAGCAATGCTCAAAAGAAAAGCCTGTAGGAACATGAGAAGGTTCTGAAATCTTTGGAGTAACTGGAGAGATCTCTGGAACAGTGTGTAGGAAAACAAGGGAACTTTAAAAAGAAAGTGTAATAGGAAGGAGTCAAAACCAAAAGCTTCTTAAAGAGCTACAATTTCAGAAGAATGCTGAAGATTCTGGGCCAGTCTGCAAAGACTGGGAGAAAGAAGCAGAAGAGAGCACCAGTCCAGAAACTGTTCTGGAAGAATGCTAAATCTTGCAGAAAGTACAGAACAATCAGAATGTTCACTTGAGGCCACCTGAAAAGTCCATTTGGGATTTCTCTGAATCAGAATAGTTCTCAGAGTCGTGATTTTTGCGTTTGACACAATGATAAATCAAGGGAAAACATTAGTTGAAGAGCTGAGCTCAGTTTGTCATCTGTGAGTGCTCTTTAAAGTAACGTTCGAAAAGCAGACATGCACTTCTTTTAAACTGTATTTTTAAGAATATAATTGAAATGCTTTCCATAGCATATTTTGACCTTCATGCAAGCTCACATGACCTTCCAAAAAGAGTCCTAGTTTTTAAGGACTGTTTCAGGCTGTCCTTAGATGATTTAGGAGAATGGGATGGAGAATCCAGGACAGTTTACTTCAGCAGTCTGAATACAAATCAAAGGTAATCTATATGAATACTGTACTAACATTGTATTCTGATGAACATTCATTTTCTTTCTTCCAGTGTAAGTATTTGACATTTTTAATGGTTCTGCATGCATGAGAACGAGGGACTCCAGGGTTGAGTAAATGGTGAGAATCACTGCTGAGGGGAAAGATTGGGCATTTAACAGGGAGTTAAAAATTGAAGAGTGAATTTGTAGCATGGAGACAAAATTAAAAGGTGTGTTGCTTCTGACATATGGCAATTTAATGGGAGCAGAGTCCAAATCACTTGAGGTCTCAAAAGACATCCTGCTTGACCTGTCTCTCTGCAGAGGGGGACATTCTGATGTCAGCAAGTCCCCTGACAGGTACTGACATTAAGCCACATGGGGTGTGTTCTGGATTTGCTGCTTAGAATGCTTATCACATCAACTGTTGAGGTCTGCTGACATTAAATAAATAAACAGGATATGTTTAAAATAAAATGAAGTAAAATCATGAGATAGATTTAAAACAATTTTAAGTTTAGGGCTGTTTTTTTTTTTTTCTTTAATATAATTAGATACTGAGCTTTTGGTCAGAATGGATCTTTCAAACTTTTATCTCTACCTGTGAGTACTGGGATCATCTAAACGCTTATTTTGATAACTTTTAAAGATCATTTTATTCAAGGGATTAGATGTATGTGATAAACTCCAAATATTGTAAAAGTTGGCTGAAAATATTTTGGGCTGCATTGTACATGCAGCAGCCTGAAGATTTAAAAAAAGAAAAAAGGGACTATTCGGACCCACAAATTCACATGGGGAGGGATGTGGCACAGTTGGCACAGTTGCTGCAGATGCTACTTCATTTTGGCAGGCAACATTCAGGTGATGTTTATTAGCAGTAGTGAGAACTGAAGAGAGAGGAGCTGTAGTGCTGTTTCTAAGTGGAGGGAGAAGTTAGAGATGCCTGGGCTGGGCAGAAGTTTCTAAGGCTTTTTGTCTACTGAAGGAGCAGATAGGAGCTGCATGACCCAGCTGGAGTAACCAGGCAAAATATCACTGACTTTTTCATAGAATCATAGAATCATAGAATGGCTTGGGTTGAAAAGGACCTCAAAGATCATCGAGTCTCAACCCCCCTGCCAAGTGCAGGGTCGCCAACCACTAGACCAGGCCGCCCAGAGCCACGTCCAGTCTGGCCTTGAATGCCTCCAGGGACGGGGCATCCACAACCTCCCTGGGCAACCTGTTCCAGTGCGTCACCACCCTCTGTGTGAAAAACTTCCTCCTAATATCTAACCTAAATCTCCCCTGTCTCAGCTTAAAACCATTCCCCCTTGTCCTATCACTATCCACCCTCACAAACAATCGATCCCCCTCCTGTTTATACGCTCCCTTCAAGTATTGGAAGACCACAATGATGTCTCTCCGGAGCCTTCTCTTCTCCAAACTGAACAAGCCCAGTTCCCTCAACCTTTCCTCATAGGAGAGGTGCTCCAGCCCTCTGATCATCTTGGTCGCCCTCCTCTGCACTCGTTCCAACAGCTCCACATCTTTCTTGTGCTGGGGGCCCCAGGCCTGGACACAGTACTCCAGATGGGGCCTCACGAGAGCCGAGTAGAGGGGGACCACCACCTCCCTCTCCCTGCTGACCACTCCTCTTTTAATGCAGCCCAGAACATAGTTGGCCCTCCGGGCTGCCAGCGCACACTGCTGGCTCATGTCCAGCCTCTCGTCCACCAGGACCCCCAAGTCCCTTTCCGCAGGGCTGCTTTCAAGTACCTCTTCCCCCAGGGATGCTGTTGGAGCAAACCTCACCTGAGTTGGTTTCATTAGTGGTGAGGAGCTTGTTTAGAATAGGCCTTGTCTTCATACAGATAGCTACATTTACCTGTTTACAGCTCAGGAGGTAAGGTTGGAAGCATGGAGTTTTCTAAAAATGTGGAAAGATGTAAAATGCATCAGAGCAACGCTAAGGAGGCTTGCTTCTGTCTCGCCTTCTGCCTGAGATGCTGCCTCAGAAACAACACTGAGGAGAATAGCATTAGGAAATGAATGTCCTTTGGTTACTCTCTCTCCCTTGCCCAGTGTATGCCTGATGTAATGACAGGGGCTGGAGTTGCTCTGTGGTTAGAGACAGGGATAAGATCACGCGTGTTCTGGGCAGAAGCAAAAGTCATCCTAGATTGAAACCTGGGGCTAAAAAGAAACAGTAACTCTACTGAAGTAAGTGGTGGCTCTAACTGTTGTCACCTTTGTGGTAAAGTTTTTTTAAAAAACAGCAGTTGAACTCTTCTGACAGAGTATTTCAGGACACTTTGCAGCGAGGAAAGCCCTTCTTTAGGTCATCTCCTTCAGGTATGTGCATACATGTGTGTTGTGGAGAAAGTGTCCTAAGCATTGTGGTATTTTATAAAACTTGGGCATAGCTCTAGTCTAGAGATAGTTCTGAAAAAGAAGACAGGAGGGAATCTTTCACAACCGATAGCAAAAGTTGCTTTTGCTGCCAGGAGTACCTAGCTCAGAAGAGGGTTTTACCACCTACAAGAGGCTGGACAATTCATGCCCGATGTCCTCTGTATTCCTCATTGCTGTTAAATGAGCCACTTGCTTTTAAGTTTGAATTTCCAGAGCACTTCTTAGCTTAAAGCACTGGTCCTTGCAGCATGGATGGAGTGCCTAAGAAATCTGTGTTCAGCTGGGACCAGTCAGTTTAGTAGAAAGAAACAGAAGGAAGTTTGGTAATCAGGGCCAGAGAGCAACCCTTTTGTTTGGCTTCTATAGGCAACCATTTAAAAGGCAACGAGTTACCATATCTAGAAGCCCGTGGCCTAAAATCAGTCCAATGAGTAGCAGAATCATTTAGTAATACATAATTCTCAATTTTTCTGGATGCAGGCAGGCATTTATAAATTAAAAAGGTCTAGAGAAAGCAAATACCAGTCCAAGGGTATGTTTTCTTCTTTATGTACAGTGAAGGAGACCCCTCCTGATTTCTCACTGCCATCTTCCTACTCAGCACCAACCGTGTCACATATTAGCTGCTAAGTTTAGGCCAACAACTAGGTGTGGTGGTGATCAAGGAGACATGAGGGAGTGTTTCAGAAGCAGCTTTACTTGCGGTGAGGGCAAGAGTCCGCAGATAAAAGATCTGCAGATGCTCTGGCCTAGTGGCAGCAGACACAAGGCAGGCCACTTGTGCCATCTGAAGGCTGACGTGATCATTTGAAACACTGGCCTTGCAGAACACTGATACGCTGTACATCATTTACTCCAAGGTGGGTATGAGGAAAATGTATGGTACAGTTATTCTCAGAAATGCTGCAGGTTCCTTTACATTACTCATTGTTGGTCAGAACTACTGCGCTTTGTAGCATGAAGAATGCAGTGATGTGGCTGTGTGGGACATGCAGTTAGCCACAGAGAGAGACAGTCTTCAAAGACCAATCTTAAAGTGCTTTTAACGTAATCATTGGGTAGAAATCTGAATTTCTGACATCCAGTTATAAAACTTGATGCAATCTGTTTTAAGAGAAGCCAAAATCATGCAATATTCACCAACAATGTATGTATTAAGAGACTGCTTTTGATAGTTCAGTTACTGTGTCTGGTTCAGTAGAAGAAATTAAGAGTCCATGGAACAGTGATGAATTTTCTGTTTCATGTGGAAGGAGAAAAAGCAAGATAGCTATGGTAGCAATATTGCAGTAGCAATAGGAGTACGTGGTGACCTTTGTTGTATGTAAAACCTTGAAACTCTTTGTTCATAAGAGTGATCTGATGTAAGAGCTGTTAAGAACAAATAGAGACTACTTTGGGTACAGTTGCCAGAAAAACATGTTGGCCTCTTACTTGTCCTAATGTTTGTCATGGTCTGCTTTGGGACGAAGAACACTGATCTGAAAAATTGAATTCTGCATATCATTTTCAGTTAGAATAATTACAGTGATCACAGGAACTTGTCTGATTGTATGAGGTCCTTCAGTCTGAATTGCCTTACCCCAAAAAGTCAGTCTTTATGCCCTATTCTTCCTGTAGGGGAAAAAGTAATTATTATCCTATATTGAGGAGATGTGGAGGCTGCACAGTGTCTGTTTTCTGAAGTGACTTATAGGATCTCCCCATGTCCTGCATGATGTGTGAACCAGAATGCCACTGCTTAACTAAGGGCAATGTTTGGGGAAGGAAGTTAAACAGAGAAAGTTTTAATGACTGCTGTTACTTTCAGAGACCTGGTAATATTGATCATACTCTTGTATAGCTTACACTCAAGTTTACTAAGAAAGTCTTACCACTACACCTGATGTGCTGAGAAAGGCCCCCATTGATACAAAGGACAGCAGCTTTCCACATGCTTGAATTTTCCAGTGAAAATGGGATTTACTTCTTCATCCTGTATCAGGCTCAAATGAAACAACCAATCCTAACAATGGAGTAGAGGTTTTTGCAAGTTCAAAGTCCCTCAAGCTGAATTGCTTGGAAGGTGATGTAATGAGATATAAACTGTCTGGTTTTAGATTTTGACTTTGTTTTGGGTGATGTTATCACTTTTGGTATGTGCTTTATCCAATCTTGTGGGCTGTGGGATGCGCAGTTAATAATCCAGCATCTTAGACAGTCAGTAATGCATCTGTAATGGAAAAATCAACTGTGACCCATGAGGAAAAAGATTATGCTCTTATCCTGCCAGTGTGGTGGATGGGCTCTGTTAAACCATCTGTACTTCTTTGCAAGGCCCGCTTCTGTTGAGGGGCTGCAGGATGCTTGGCCAGGGTCCCTCCCATGACACTGTGAAGCCTGGGACTCAGTGCAGATATTGCTGTGAGATCAGAGACCACACTGCTGAACTCTTAACCACTTTTGCTGACTCTGACATTTAGTAGTTACAAAATGGCGGTTCCAGCTATGTGTAATCTCAGATGCAGGGAGGGGTATATCATGGAAACTTCAATTTTGGCTTGCTTGCTGGGTAACCATTTGTATCACAAGTGAGAAAGTTGCATCAGAAACCAATGTTAACTGACCACTGGAAAATATAAACTGATATTGTCAATACAAAGTAGTAGGACATCACCAAGAAGCCGTTACTTCTGTGCACTAATGAAGTGGGTAGATCTGAATTATTGACTCTGTCAACACTCTTAGCAGCTGAATTAATTAACCTAAATGACCTAACCTAAAATCTTTCCTTTCCAAAAAAGAGCAGAAATAATTGTTGGCTTGTGTAGCATTATTTCTTCTGATGTTCATCTGTCTGACATGATTGTCTTCTATCTCAGATTGAGTCAAATGAACAAACTTATATTGAAGGCTTAGCGTTCAGATGCTTTACTTTAGATCACAAATAACCCGTCAACTACAGATGTTTAAACCCTCACAGCCATGATGGAGGAAATCTCAAAGTGCATAGCATTGCTGAGAAGGCTTCCATTCAAAATCTCAGAATTGAACCCCGCTGTTTCCTTCCTATAACAAGACCATAAAATATGAGTAGATTAAAATAGAAATGACCCTGAAATTTAATTCTACTCAGTTGAGAACTAATCTATAATACTTCGTCATCTGGACTTGGCCAAGAAAGAATTATTCAGCCAGTCACAAGCAATAAACATGAGTTATTTACTCACACAAAGAGGAGAGCTGGGAGTGAGAGAGTGCCAAGCAGACTTATCACTTGAAGTCTTTTACATCTTACACAAAAACAGTCTGCATGTCAAATGCTTGTTCTTCTTTCTTTGTACTTGTTTTCTGTGCTATACATAGGAAAGCAATTTTAAGTGAGGAAATGCATGGCAGACTATGTAGGAGTGCCCTTCCATGCTGCTTTGTGGATCTTCAAAAAACAGTTTGGTGCCTTCTCTTGGAGAAATTTGTTTTTTGTTTTTTTTCCCCCTTTCCTCAATTCCTGGAATTTCAGCCTGCTTCCCATCCGCTTACACCAGGAAACAGAACTGACAGCTGCACTGAGAAATTTGAGTAGAGCCCCTATCTAATTGGTGGGTTCCTCCAAATAATGAAAAGGGGAGTTTTCTTAAATCTAAAAGACTTTCACACTAAGAAAAATGAATCAGTTTTTAATTCAGATCATGCAAGTCCTTAGAAGTTTCCATGTTAAGGAAGGCAGATCATGGCATATACTTCCCAGTTAGCAATGTGATGTTCTGTAGGTTTACTTTTTACCTCAGACAGCAATAACTTAACGTATGATAGATTTCAGAGCACTTTCTTCTCAGTGTGCTGGATTCTTTATATAGCTCTCTTGTAGCCTAGAAGGCAGCATCTCTACATCAAGCAACGCAATACGTTACCACCTAGAACAAAAACACCGTATTCTTTTGAGAGCAAAAGGGTACATTAAGGTAGATGTTGCACACTGGTTTCTAAACTGTGACTGCAGTAGGACAAAGGAATCTTAGCGTTCCTGATAAAATGACTGTGGGTTTTTTAATCATTACAGTGACCAGGGTGAAACAGGCTTTAGATTAAACAGTAAGGGGAAAAATGCCCAATAATAATAAGAGAAATTGATCCTGAGCAGTGTGGCCAACATGCCATCAGTAGAGGTATTAAACATGCTAGATGAAATGTCAGGTGTAATGATGCTCTGAGTGTGATGTAGTCTCATGAGGTGACCCAAGTGCTCTTTCTTCGTGGTTTCATTACTCAGAGTCCTATTAGAATCATAGATCATAGAATTAGCTAGGTTGGAAAAGACCTACAAGATCACCTAGTCCAAACATCCACCTACCACCAATAACCCCACTAAACCATGTCTCTCAACACTATATCTAAACGTTTCTTGAACACTTCCAGGGACAGTGACTCAACCACCTCCCTTGGCAGCCCATTCCAGAACCTGACCACTCTTTCAGAAAAATGGTGTTTCCTAATGTCCAGCCTAAATCTCCCCTGGCACAACTTGAAGCCATTCCCCCTCATCCTGTCACTAGTTACAAGAGAGAAGAGGTTGACCCCCAGCTCACTACAACCTCCCTTCAGATAGTTATAGAGAGCGATAAGGTCTCCCCTCAGCCTCCTCTTCTCCAGACTGAACAATCCCAGCTGCCTCAGCTGCTCCTCATAAGGCCTGTGCTCCAGACCCCTCACCAGCTTCGTCATTCTCTTCTGAACACAGTCCAGGTCCTCGATGCCTTTCTTGAAGTGAGGGGCCCAAAACTGGACACAGTACTCGAGGTGGGGCCTCACCAGTGCTGAGTACAGAGGGACAATGACTTCCCTACTCCTAGTGGCAACACTGTTCCTGATACAAGCCAGGATGCCATTGGGCTTCTTGGCCACCTGAGCACACTGCTGGCTCATGCTCAGCTGAGCATCGACTGATACCCTCAGGTCTGTTTCCTCTACACAGTCTTCCAGCCACTCTGCCCCAAGCCTGTAGCATTGTCTAGGGTTCCTGTGGCCAAAGTGCAGGACCCGGCACTTGTTCTTGTTGAACCTCATTCTGTTGGCTTCAGCCCAGAGATCCAGCCTGTCCAGATTCCTCTGTAGGGCCTTGCTGAGCCCAGGCAGATCAACACTTCTGGCCAGCTAGGTGTCATCTGCAAACTTACTGAGGGTGCTCTCAATGCCCTCATCCAGGTCATCAATGAAGATATTGAAGAGGACAGGCCCCAGCACCGACCCCTGAGGAACACCACTCGTGACCGGTCGCCATCTGGATTTAACTCCATTCACCATCACTCTCTGGGCCCGGCCCTCCAGCCAGCTCCTTATCCAGCAAAGGGTGTACCTGTCCAAGCCACGGGCTGCCAGCTTCTCCAGGAGAATACTGTGGGAGACAGTGTTAAAGGCTTTGCTGAAGTCTAGGTAGACCACATCAACAGCCTTTCCCTCATCCACCAGACAGGTCACTCGATCATAGAAGGAGATCAGGTTGGTCAAGCAGGACCTGCCCTTCACAAACCCATGCTGGCTGGGCCTGATCCCCTGGTTGTCCTGCAAATGCCACGTGATCTCCCTCAGGACAGTCTGCTCCATAACCTTCCCTGGCACCGAAGTCAGGCTGACAGGCCTGTAGTTCCTCAGATCCTCCTTACGACCCTTCTTGTAGATGGGAGTCACACTGGCAAGTCTCCAGTCTTCTGGGACCTCTCCAGTTGACCAGGAATGCTGATAGATGATGGAAAGCAGCTTGGCTATCTCTTCCGCCAGCTCCCTCAGTACTCTCGGGTGGATCTCATCTGGCCCCATGGACTTGTGGCAGTCCAGATGGAGTAGTAGGTCTCTGACAGTTTCCTCCTGAATCATGGGGGGTTTGTTTTGCTCCCCATCTGAGACTTCCAGGTCAGAGAGTAGAGTGCTCTGAGGATAACTGGTCTGGCTTTTAAAGACAGACGTAAAGAAGCCATTGAGAACCTCAGCCTTTTCATTGTCCTCAGTGGCCACATTCCCAGCCGCATCCAGTAACGAATGGAGATTCTCCTTGGTCCTCCTCTTACTGTTAATATATTTGTGTAAGAGTTTCTCGTTCCCTTTAATCCTAGCAGCCAAGCTTAGGGCTGGGCCTTTGCCTTTGTAATTTTCTCCCTGCACATCCTGGCAACCTCTTTGTACTCTCCCCGAGTTGCCTGTCCCTTCTTCCACAGGAGGTAGATTCTTTTTCTCCTGGAGCCTCAGGAAAAGCTCCCTGTTCATCCACGCCAGTCTCCTTCCCCGCCAGCTCATCTTGCGGCTCAGGGGGACAGTCTGTTCCTGCGCCTTCAGGACTTCCTTCTTGAGGAGCGACCAGCCTTCCTGGACCCCTTTACCCTCCAAGACCAAATCCCAAGGGACCCTCCCTACCAGCCTCCTGAACAATTCAAAGTCTGCCCTCTGAAAGTCCAAGGTAGCCGTTTTGCTGTCCCCTTTCCTGGTTCCACCAAGAATTGAGAACTCTACCATTTCATGGTCGCTCTGTCCAAGGCAGCCCCCAATTTCCACATCTCCCACCAGACCTTCCCTGTTTGTAAACAGCAGGTCTAGCAGGGCACCTCCCCTGGTAGGTTCTCTCACCAGCTGCAGAAGGAAGTTATCTTCCATACACTCTAGAAACCTCCTAGACTGCTTCTTCTGTGCCATGTTGTATTCCCAGCATATATCAGGGAAGTTGAAGTCCCCCATGAGGACAAGGGCAGGTGACCGCGCAACTTCTGCCAGCTGTTTATAGAACGCCTCATCTGTCTCTTCATCCTGGTTAGGCGGTCTATAACAGACCCCCACCAGGATGTCTGCCTTGTCAGCCTTTCCTTTGATCCTAACCCATAGAGATTCAACATTGTCTTCCCCAGTTGCAAGTTCAATAACATCAAAACAGTCTCTAACATAGAGAGCCACGCCACCACCCCTCCTTCCTTGCCTATCCTTTCTGAAGAGCTTGTAGCCATCCATCGCAGCACTCCAGTCATGGGAGCAATCCCACCATGTTTCTGTAATGGCATACTAAGTCATAGTTTGCATGCCGCACAAAGGCTTCCAGCTCCTCCTGTTTGTTGCTCATGCTGCGGGCACACCGACCAAGGTGTTTACCACATCAGCTGATTCCTTCATTTTGTACAAGGTTTTTTCATTACCATGCATTTTTTGAAGGCTTGGATATAACAAAAATATCAGGGACAATCTGCCATGTAGAACACTCATGCATTGGCTGTAGGTGCTGTATGTGGCCTCTGCAGCAGCAAACCCTTGTGACCTTCATGGTGATGCCCTGATACAGGGTCTCTTAGCGAGATGAGAGTACGGAGCAATGGGAAGAAGCCCATAAGTGAGTGGCAGGGTTCCTCAGGGCTCCTGCCCTGCTGTCAGGAACAGGAGGTCAAAGGACTATGTGCTGGCATCTGCAGCTCCACTTGTCACATCCCCTCTTACAGATGGGATGCAGAAGCCTCAGCACTAACAGCTTGCACTGTGGAACTTGCACCTAGGTCCCAGTGGCTTCTGACAAAACCAATATTGATCTGTGGTGGCTTTGCTGTGAATCCCTCAAAAGTAATGGTGGTTGTATTATGGCAGCACTTAAGACGCTGTTTTAATTGGAGATGAATGAGTGCTAAGGTGGATCTGAGGCATCAGCAAAGCTTTCAACACTAAATGTTGTTTTCCTGGAAATGCAAAGAGGCCCAATGAAGTGGGTGAGTGCTTCAGTACAAGGGAACATCTGGGAGGGCTGAAGATGGAAAAAATTCTGCCTGTGAAGAAGTAGTGGTATAGAACGTGTTGATGAATGCCAACAAAAGGTTTCAGTGTTCTATTTGAAAAGAGAAAATGATCCTAGAAACATAATGACTTCAAAACATAATCAGTTCTGGTTTTGCACAAAGACAGTTTCTGATTCCAGATTTCTGCGCTGGTTCACATTACCCTAGTGTTTGAATGTTTGATAAGAGTACATAAATTAAATCCCGACTGGATGTGTTGACGTGCCAACTTGAGTGCTGTCTCAGGTTCAGTGGGACCACTGCCTGCAAGTCCAGTCGCTAATAAATGGACACAAGGTTTTAGCTTCACTGCAGGACCTGGCTGAAAACATGGAAGTAGAAATTAGGAAAACATCTCATCACAGAGATAGGCAGTTGAGAAAATAACCACTTTACTGTGAGAAGAAGCACATCTTCACTAGGACTGGGGAGGTTTGTATCAGGAACTAGTAGGAACTTGCTCAATTCAATGGAATTACTTCTGTATTAAGGCAAAGAAAATATCTAGCATATCAACTGATGGAAAAAAAAATCCTCCTGCCACATGTACCATTTCAAACAACATTTTTATTATATTTTGTTATATTTTTATCATTTGGAACCAGTTTTCCTAAGGGTTGCTGGGCTTACACTGTTCGTCATTTTATTTATCCAAAGAAGGAATGCATCTTGGCAGTAAAAACAGACTTCTCTGTGCTGCTCTAATATTCTTAACCATTTTCTGAAAAGCCTGTGTTTTTATTTCTGTAATGCATTACTATGCTTTACAAGAACTTTTTTAACTGCTATTTTTTTAAAAGTCAGAGCAAAGCTGGCTGGCTTTCTGTTGGAAACAGGGCATTTTGTTTATTTTTACTTTTAAAATTATGATTATTTACAGAGCTACCTAGTGCCCTGGCACTGAAAAATAGATTCAGCAATTTCTTTTATTTTTATGGTGTTTAGTCCATCTATTCCTCTTTGTCCAGCAACTCCAACATTATTTACAGTTCCTGTAAGATGCTACTAATCCTAAATAATGTGTTCATGGTGGCTTAACATTCTTATATCTGTTTTGCAACAGTGCAGAATGACATGCACATCTTTCTGCAGTTCTTCATTAGTAATACTCTACTTTTATGTTTCCCACTGTGTTTGCAACATTGAATTCTGCAGTACATCCAAAGAGAAATGGCTTTTTGTTATACTTTGATAATGGTCTTGCTTTCTGTGAAGTCTGCCTGCTTTATTATTCTTTAATTTCTGTATCAAATATGTACTGGAGTGGTTTTCCTAACTTACGTGCTCGGGTTGATATGCTGATCAATAATGATTTACTCTAGGATTTTCTGATCAATAAGCTTTGTTTCTGGCCTAGATCAGTGTAATTCATACATTCAGAGCTAGATCAGCTAATTTTCTGAAGCCCAGAAGACTATTCATTAGTTGCATTGCATCTGTGCTGCTTTTATTAGCTACAGTGTCTATATGATCAATTAACTGGTTGCATTGCTTATTCATGTATGTGAATCAAAGGAATTACGTGCAAAGGGTGCTGCGTCTTCAGCCTGTCTTCCTCACAGAAGCACTGTGGGACTCTGTGGATGGTCTACTCCCTATTCCCTCTGGTAGGTAATGCAAACTGGGTCTCCTTCTGTAGGCATTAAAAGATTAAATTATATTTTCATATTAAAAGTAAGAAAATACAAATATGCCTTAAGTGTTAGAGCTGCATAGTAGATGTTCTTGATGGCTTATTTTGTCTTCTTATGTGCCTTTTGGATAAAAGGTCAGGATTCTCAAATGGAAAAAAATCAGCATGACCTTTTCCTAATATCATCTAGATCTATGCTGACTGAGGAAACGTGTGTGCCCCTGGATTCAGAGTAGTTTCCTTCTAGAAGACTATGTTTTTAATACTGTGGTGCTAGAGAGACTCTAAGAAACCTTAAAATTCAGTCCTGGATCAGATCTTCAGTTTCTCAGGAGTGACCAAACTATCAGTTTGCCAATAAAATGTGGTAGCTTATGGAAATATGAAGATAGCCTGTGTTTTTGTTTTTGTTTTTGTTTTTGTTTTCCCAGCCTGGCATACCAGGTAGGGAATACTTAGATAAGCAGATAGTGAGAGAATCATCTGTCAAGATTAGGAGAATGGATGGGACAAACACGATAAACAAGAGTTAACAAAGAGTATGAGAGAGAGTGATTAAAGGTTGATGAGATTGGGATGTAGGTACAATAGTAAGCCTGGGGTTGGTTGTGAACCTGGAGTACTCAATTAATGAGGAAATGGGAGGAATTCTTGGTGTCGGTTCATAGGGGATATAAGGCTGTGATGTGTTTTTGGTTGTGCGCTTCTGCTTGCAGGATGCCTGCCACTGCAATCTCGAATTAAAACTTTTTCACAAGAGATCTTGACTTGTAGAAACAAACTTTACAACCTGGGAAGGTTATATAGCAGGTATATTTATTATAGCGCTGTGCCTACCTGTTGGGTGCAAGGGGGATATCCCCATCCTAGCTTGCACGTCAAAAGACAGAAAACTTCCATATTTAAAGATCAAAAACATACATATTCATAGCATTCCTGAGGGAGGGAGGAACTATTACAGTTCATTCCAAGAAATCATTATAATATGCTCCACTGCACAGTCACACCCCTTGAGCATGCGTAGTGCCTCCTGGTGGTCATCTTCAGGGGTTATGGGGATGAAGGCCGTATCTCTTCCTCACTGTGTACTCTTGACCTTGGCACGGTTGAAGAGGGTGATCCAGCTTCGGCTGGTTTTCTTCAGGATGTAGTCTCCAGTTCAGTTCCAACGACCAATCAGCAGCTTCTAGGTTTCCTTGCCCCATTAACACACATCCATCTTTTACTGTTTGTTTGAAACTGTATTCTAACCCTTTCCTCCCTCAATCTGGTCTCTGAAAAATCATTTATTTCTCACAAAGCCCGTGTCAGGTGTTTCAGTTTGCAAGCAGGTATGTATCTCCATTCCTGTACAGATCCTGTAAGTCAAACTGGCCCCAAATCTTCAGAAGCATGGTTGTGTCCAATTCTCTAGCTTTATATGACTCTTGCCTAATATATATGGTGTCTAATTATATAAATATTTATTTATTTGAAATTTCCCTCAGTTATGCACTATGCTTTGATATCCCTATCCCACACCATGAGACTGAGGAATTTAAGTCGATCTGGCTTGCCTCAGAAGTAGCACATACTTGAGGCCAGATTCAAACCTTTAGCTACTGATATATCCTACACACATAGCATGCTTTCTTTTGCTGCTCTAACCAGACTGGATTCACAGTATCTACTAAATAATGAATTATCAACAGCAGTAAGTATGATAAGGAAGCTACGCCTAGATGGCAGTGTTACTTCAGAATAACAAAGAAAGACCTTCCAGTTCTGCATTGATTAAGCCTGATTGACCTTACTTAGCAGCAGGAAAGCATGCCAAGAACTTAACTTGTACAACCCATTAGTAAACTTCAAGATTTCCTGAACCTTAGAACAGTAATTTTGTCTCTTTACAAATCTGTTCCACCTGTCTGCAGCTTGTCAATATTTAGCCTGTGGCTTATTAAATTCCTAAGCCTCATAAAATGCACTGATCAATTCTGCTTAACTAATTCTGTGACTGTTTGCTTCCTACTGTAACTCATGACGTGGTATAAAATGATATGGCAGTCCTAACCCTACCACAAAAACATATTCATCATATGTATATTTTCAAGCTAATTTTGTAAACCAACACACATTACTAATCAATTAATTCTTACCTCTCTAAAGTCTATGCAATGATAAGTAATTCTTGTGGGAGCATATGAATCTCTGCCAAGTATTGTGTTATTTTTTTAAAGAACAAGTCTCATACTGGCACCCAGAAAAGTCCCTGTAGTCACAGCTGTGTCATGCCATTGATGTTCTGTTCTAGCACTGCAGAGCCTTTTTAATGTATTTCAACAACGTCCTACATTATTCTGACCCCCTGCAATCTTTGTGCGTACCTAGATTCAGACGCAGATCTGCCTGTAGGTTTTGAACACAGAACATGTTCTTTTAGGATGTACTTTAGGGTGTACACATTGCCTTTATTTCCAGTCCCATTTTCCACCTAATACTCCCCAGTCTTTAAGGTCAGGCTGCCTTTGTTCCATACCTATCTTCAACACATCTTCCTTCAGATAACTGAATAGGACAAGCAGATCTCTGCATCAAAGTGTTACGTTATGTTTATGGTACCTAAACTTGGTGTGGATTTCCCCAAAAGGTCAAATGAAGATAAATGTCTGTCAGAGTACAAGCTGTGACAGTGCAAACCGATGTTCAGAGTTGTAAAGGTTCAGAGACTGTGCGTGTGTGTTGTGAGTTGCAAGTACAATGTAAGGTTGTCCTTGGCTACAATGAGAGTTTTATTACTGCACTGTTCATACCTGGAAGTGGTGTTCTTCATAAAAAAAGAGATTAAAAACCACTAGTTCCTACTGTATCTTCCATGCTTGTCTGTTCCCATTCAACCTGGTATACCTTGCATTTGGTCTGGACACTTTTCAGCTCTTAATTTTTCCTTTTTTTTCCCATTGTGGTTTGCTTTTTGCTTTTTTGGGGGGTTTTGTTGTTCTCTTTCCACTCCACGCCCCCCCCCCCCACCCCAGCAGGACTGCTCTCATCAATCCCTATGAACAATTTCATAGCTTCTGTTTGTTTTTTTTCCTCCCCTGTGGAAATTGGACATCAAGCTCCTCTTACGTTGTTGAGAAGTTCATTCATTTCTAGCTTATTTCTACCATTTTAAGCAGTAATCTTGCTTGGTTACCTTCTAAAAAGGAAAAACTCAAATCCTCAGTGCTGATTTCTGTTTGGCATTCTTGAAAACAACAGAAATTCTTTGTCAGGTACTGTAAAAAAATATTTTTAGACATGAACTTGTGTCTTTTTTGCTATGTCCCTCGTCAAATGCCACTGTGTCCTATGTCTATTATATCTGTGTGTGTGTTAACTTCTGTTAGTAGTTCAGCACAAGTTGTGTGCAATGCTTTTCTTTTCAAACCTTGCTATGATCAGGAAATTAAGAATGACTCAAAGATAAACAGCAATGTGAGTTAGCAGAGCTGTGTTCCCATGGTCTTTATTATCCTCTAGTGAGAGGATACCACTCTCCCCTTCTGATTATTAAAGATTAAAATATCACATCCTCAGTATGATAGCAAAAGAGTTGGGAGGGGGATTATGTAACTCTTCCATTTGTTCTGTGAAGATTATTAAATAAAAATCACAAAGATTTTATTATTAAATAAAAATCACAGTAGCTTGCTACTTTTGAAGGAAGATAAGCGCTCACTAGCTGTGAGTGTCTGTGGCAGGATAATAATCCACAGCCATAGGAGCCTTCTCTAAAGATTTCTTTTCCAGGATTCATTCTTTGGGTCAAACCAGCAGCTAGCCACCTCCATCAGTTATCAGTTCCACAGACATTTGCTTTCAGGTGTTCCTCAGGTGCATTCCCAAGCTGTGGGCACCCCTGTGCGCTCCCTGTGCACATTCCCATGTGTATCTTGCAACTAGTGAAGCTCCGGATTGTGAAATTCCTCAAGAAAAGCTGCAGAAAGATACACACAGCCTGAAGGTACTGCAGTGCTAATGCTTCCAGTTTTCCTCTAATGACCAGATCAAAAGGATTTATTCGAGCATAATTCATGATAGCAGAAAAGGAAGTCTGAGTTCAGTAGCACAGCCACAACTGCATCCTTCTGGTCTGTCTGCACTAAGTCTGTCTCTGGAGGTGAAGGCAGACAAGTGCTGTGATCACTGCTGTGAGCTGGAATGCAGAGGCTTTGTCAGCCTGCAGGATAGCCAATGTCCAAGCTCTGCACATTTTCCTTCTCTTCGAAATGCTAATAAAGAATAGCCTGTGCTTATTTGCTCCTTCTTTGCTTATAGCAACTTCTTACTTTTCTCGTGTTTGGTGAGCAAGCAGTGCATTAATAAAGGTATCTTAGCATATTTATTTAGTCCAGTGCAAGAAACTCCATGGTAAGGGGCCTGCACAGAACTTGCACACTGTCCTAGACTTGCTTTGTTCTGAGAAAAGTCTCTGTTATGGAGAATTTGTCTGACAGTGCAATGTGTGTGATTTGCCTCAACCATCTTCATTCATCTCGTTAATGGCCGTTTTATTAAGGGGCATTTACCAAACAAGTAATTCATTTAGACTTATTAAACTGTAGAGAAGTGCCAGGATGAGACTATTACCTGAACCCCAAAGGAAGAAAAAGTGAGTAGCAATGTGGATTTGAAGATGTTAACAACTTCAGGAATAGCTCTTTTCTTATGTATGGAACAGCTGTTTTAAAATCTTATGGACAGATCTTATCAGGGCAGTCAGCATATATGGCCTATTTTTCTAGCAGGTTCAATTTATGGGTATCATCTCTCCCTGCCTTTCATCCTTTCATCACCTCTTCCCTCCCTTTCATCACAATTGCCCTTGTTTTATGTCCATCTAGAGATACAGAATCTCAAGTCCAACTCATTGCTGTGTGTGGATTTCTCTGGGGGACAGCTGCACATCATTTCCTATTTATCATCAAGGTGAAGTACCAGCTAAGGCTTCATTCCAGTTATCCAGAAATCCTTGTGAGGAGCACTGCACTGGCAGTAGCTGAGGTAGTTTTCTCAGCTGTATCTACGCAACATGACTGCTTTGATATCTGAATAATGAAGTGGAGATAGAGCATCTCAGTACACAGTCTTAGTGGAGGCAAATCCTCGTTCATTTTTTACTTTTGCCATGGTGCAGCTTTGGAGAACTGCCGTGCTGATATAGATGTGAAGATATCTGCTTTCATTCCAGTTAAAAAAAAAAAAAGACTGTGGTCCATCTCCATTATATTTTTACAAAAAGAGCTATTTTGGTTTGAGAAATAAAATATGTTAATAAAAAAAGAATACAAGGATGCATACAGTTGGAAAGACATTTTTAAAATAGTGTTTGGGAGCAGCCTGATTTCATGGGGATTTGAAAGTCAGCTCTTCTCTTGAGTTGCCACTGAACAACCCTGAGCTCTGAGCATGGCTTGCAAGATCCTGAGCGATATTCCAGTGTACTGATGCAAGATAAACCTTTTTGTTATGTACATGCATAAATTAGGGAGAAGAAACTAAAAATTTGAAGACTGTTAGGCAATGCCCTTGTTGATCTGTTTGTTTCTTCTAAAAGTTGTTGGGGACAGGGGGATGCTAATTTTTAATGGCAGCCTATAAAATCTGGAATATCAAAAGCAGCTTCATCATTTGTGACGGTCTATGTAATAAATGCATGTACTTGCCACAATGTTCAGGCATGTATGGGTATCTGAATTTTCTAAATAGCATATTACAAGATGTGTCGTTGGGCCTTTGGAACCAAGCAGCACATGAGAGGAGTTTCACAGTATAAGAAAAAAACTAATTAGAATATTTCTTTCTGTCATCTTATATTAATGAAAAGCACTCAACCTTTATAAAATGCCTTTTAAAACACACAGGTGCCAACAGCTGAAAGGAAAGAAATGCAACTACTTAAGTATTTTTTATTGCTCAATGCAACATACCTCAGAATGTTCAGCTTCAGGAAATGCAGAAGGAAACCTATCTTTTTATGACAGCTTTGTGCCTCCTCTGGCTTGTAGGAAAAGGGAGTGAAGTATATTAAGCATTCGTGAGTGGGAGGAAAAGCTATTTGCCTGGGAAAACAACAATAACAACAATAGAAAAAGGGTGTCCATATAAACAGAACAGTTTTTCTCCCTGCTGCAAGACTGCAGAGCATGCCAGAATATTCTTTCCTGTGGTTGGATGCACCACAGGTTGATGATTATTGTTGTTGTTCTTCGATACTTGGACATAGATGCATAACTGTAAAACATCTGAAGTAGCTACCCTTTGTTTACATCAGATAAAAATAAAACTATGTACTTCAAAAAATCACTTTTCAAAAATGCAAGCAAAACCGTAGGTATCTTCCATAGCAGAGAAATATATGCTAAATCTCCAGTTTGCTTTGACCATTTGTTAATCCACACCTTTACAGAGAGACTCATCAGGTGTGAAAGTGTGAAGAGAAATCTGAATTCTGTTTGAATCCAAGGAGTAACAAGAGCCATCCAAGCTTTTGTTAACTGTTTCGAGATGTGGGATTTCTGGCTCAAAGGTTGTGGCTGCTGACTGTTAGTACTTCTCAGAAGGGGGGGAGGAATATGGTTGAAAGTCATTGAACAAACTAAAAGTTTGGGGTTTTTTGAAGTTGTGACTCAAAAAGAAACCTAAACATAAAGGACACCTCATTACAGCTGGTGTTCAAGCCATCAAAGAAGGCAGAAGCAGTGTGAGGAAAGAATATTAATTATGGAGAACAGTGAGGACTACTATTTAATTTGCTACATGTCAGAGTAACCGTATGTTGGAAATATCCAAATAATTTATCAGGACGGTATCTCTGATAAAAGCAGATTTTATTCACAATTGCAATGGCGTGTCCTGCAAGCAGGAGCGCACCTATGGACACAGTATGACAGCTTTTGTACCTTGTTTCTCCTCCCACCTACCCCCTCTCCTGTTTCCTCATTGGCTGTGTACTCCAGGTTCACAATCTTACCAAAGCTTTACATTTGTTAATTACATTCTGACACTTGTTAATTCATGTGTTATCTTGTGCCAGTTGGTTGCCATCCTGCTGTTCCCAAGATGTCTCAGTACTCTTCTCATCATGTTGATACGGTGATTTTCTCCAAAGCTTCTTCCATTCTGTCCAAAGGACGCTTCCTTTGTTAAACAAAGAGCGCCGAGGGGGGGATGCCAGGCCTTCCCGATGCCTCTTTAGGCACTTCCTTGGGCATGTCATGACTTGTTCTCTGGTTCGATCAGTCTCGTGCAGGATATTCGTACAATGTGTATGACAAAGTATAACATATTTTCATGCTGGCTATACATAAATTGTTGCTAGCTAGTTTTAATAAAGGATCCAAACGGCAGCAGAGGCCATGAAATCAAGAAAATTCTTGTTCTAGTGCAGAAACAACATTCGATTCCTACAATTTATTGCTAGAAAGTCATCTTCTCCAAATAAATGCTGAGTATTTGAGAAGTGCTTTGTGATCCTTAAGTGCCTGCTTTAGTAATCCCTCAGATAATGTTAGTTACTTGGTCAAAGCTTCACAGTTTCTTGTTGCCTGTATTAGTTGCCTTTCATTTTAGTATGGGAGGCAGGTCTGTTTGTTTCACACCTCTCCATCTTTTCTTTAATCTCACTGTCCACTCTGTTACTCTCTCCTAGGTTTGGTGACCTCTTGCAAGCTGGCTGTGCTCTGCCTGTGACTTGTGTCAGCCACTTGCCCAGAACTGAGGCTGAGCAAACTCTCACAAATGAATTTTCCCCTGTGTGACTGGTATGATGTGTGATCAGCCTTCCCACGTGCAGGCTTTATGGTAGCTATGGACAATCAAAAATTAGAATTAAAAAAAGAAAATTTTTTTTTAAAGGCAAAAAAATCCTCATGAAAATGACAATAATTCAAAGTTCATGAGGTCTGAAGTTACCTTGAGCCTGAGACCACGGATTGAGATTGCCAATTCAACCAAAGAGAAATTGAAGTCCTCCTCCATAAACTGCTCATGGCACTAAAACCAGAAGTTAATGATCATTGCACCACAGAATGGCATGTGCTCTTGTGACCAGTGGGCAAATTCATGTGTTCTCTAATATGCTGTAACAAAGAACAAGAAGCCCAGAGTCATCGAAACAGCTATCCAGGATTTCCTCTGAGTGTTCAGAAGAGTTCAGTCATTTAAGATTTGCTCAGTCAAATTGACTTGTGGAATCAAACTCCATAACCTGAGATTAGGTTATAAAGCAGGTATGTTTATTACGGTGCTGCGCTCACACTGGATGCAAGGGGGGTTGCCACCCTACCAAACTCGCAAAACCCACGGGCAGAAATGTTAGATATTTAAAAGCCAAGATTATACATATTCAGCAGGTTTCCTGGGACCCATCTACATATTCAGCAGGTTTCCCAGGACCCATCTACATATTCATCATTTCCCAGGAATTCTTTTGCATACCGTCCCTCCCCCTGGCGCATGCATTGTAGCTCCTCCTGGTGGTTGTTGGATGAAGGCTCGAGGTCTTCCTCATCTCTCCTGGTGGTCGTTGGATGAAGGCTCGATGTCTTCATCACTCTGCCCTTTTCACCCCACTGCTACTTTGCAGAGTCACTCCGGCTTTGGCCAGTTCCTTGTACTGGTCCCTGCTGATAATGGAGTTTCGAGTTCTTTTTCTTATCCTACCTCACATTCTACTTACTGCAGCCCCATGCAATTGTTAACCCTTCGATTGTCCCTTCTAACTCAAAGTCATCATTTAAAATGTAGGGTCTCAACTCACGGATCACAGCATACATCTTGGAATATAACTGGCCTGTTATTGAAAATAGGAGCTATCAAGTTTTCTGTATCTACAAAAGCTACCTGGCTACAGGGATAATCAACACATTACTAAAAGAAGTCCAAAGTAAATTATTAAAGATATGAACCTGTGTGTAGTAGGAGACTGGTACTCTTGGAAGTATTTATAGATCACTAATTGACCAAAGGCTGGAGAGTCCTCCACTTGATTCTTGGCTCCAACAGAGAATTTTTCTGTGATACTGAATAGGCACTTAGATACAGATCCTCAAATATATAGATGCAGTGCAAATATAGAGCAAGAGTCAGCCCTCACTGTGAAACACAGTCTGCCTGATTAGCACCTTATGTAGCACAAGTGCAGTTCAGAACTGAGAGAGAGGGATCTAGTTTAGAAGTCTGAAGTTTCTGCATGTACTTAATATGTATGCAGGTAGAAATTAATTCAGCCACAGATTGCATACTACAAAAAGAACTGGGGGCTCTGTTTCCTTCGTTTTACCTAAGAATTGAGCTATCTGTATCTCATCCTTTCTCAGGGCAAAGGGATTCAGTCTTACATCCCACAGATCCTAAAAAACTGCTCTAACCTCTAGATTGCTTTTGGACATCATACAGCTGGGGTTGTAAGTGGACTAGAAGGAGAGCAAAATAAGTAAAATCCATAGGTGCAAACAATGTGGTGTCTGCTCTCTGAAACTTGTTTTCATTCAGTGCTTGATTATCTAGAATACAGTGAGTTAAAAATGTCTACAGGGAGCAGCCCCAGTGGGAACTGCTCAACAGGTAGGTGGATGAATGCAGCTGCCTAGGAAATGGCAGGGTGGTTTGAATTTGTAGGAGAGAAAGCTGAATCTGAGTCCCCTGGTGGGTCCTGTAACAACTAGGATCTCACAAGTAACTGACTGTTCTGTTTCTCAGACAGTCACTTTCTAAGATGGACTTCATGCTCTGGATCAGGTTTGTATGGAGGATACTGTATGCCAGAGATAACAATCCTAATCTAGCTTGAGCATTTTTCAGAAGCTAGCTCCCAGGATATGTTGTGAGCATCCTGGACCACAGTCAGTTTTGTCTCTGCTGGCTCTGCACTGCTCTGATTTGGGCAGGAAGACAGCTTTCCTGTTGGAATAACTACTTTGCCAGCCTTGCTGCCAACCTTTGTTTTTTCTGCTGTGGCTCAGAAACAGCCTGGATATTATGAAATTCTCTTTCTGCATTTAATCCTACACAAATAATCTTTCAACTCCATATTTCAAATGGATTGGCAAGTCCACTATATTCTGGAAAGTTGATTACAAGGGTTATATTTTTAATCCCTCTTTCATTATGCCAAGACAAATTAGCTTGTAGTTTTGTGTCCTCAATCAGCATAAGAAAAATGTATTTGCTACTGATGTAAACCATTGCTCGATTTCACAAGCCCATACATGCAAGTAGTGATTAATTCTCTTTGTCAAGGTTGCAGTTTTCACAGGTTATTATAATTCTAGCATGGCCAGCATAGAATTAACTTCCATAGCCTCTGGCTTTAATTCAGACATAAAAAGGATTAATACGAAGGAAAATTCTACCAGATATATCACTCCATTTAGCTTTCCCATCTACAGCTGCATCTTAAGAAATAATTAATAATAAACCAGACTGGAGCTGATGAGACCAGGTATCATATAGGAGACTGTGCTGCTTTATGTGAAAGGATGTGCTGTCCAGTTTGGGAAGCTCTTTAAAATATGATTATTATGGGTTTATGGTTTCAGAACAATATTTAATATTACTGGAAAATATTTATTCACTGGAAAATTTTTCCTTCCTGCCTCTTCACTGTCAATCCCTTTTCAATGAATTAATACAATATTTTAGGAAGAAATTCTGCCAGGATTAACTTGTCTAGTCTTGCATGTAGTAACACTAAAAATTCCATTTGTACCTACAAGAGTGTGTGAAACTCAAACTGTACAAATAGAACTCCTAACTGTCAAGCACATTCATTCCTCTTTCCATGCTGTATTTTCTCAAGACCTCACAGAATTATAAATGACAATATATATTTTGTATGTATTGCTGAAATGGCTGTATCTGCTTGGGTAACATATACTGTTCTCTCCCAGCTGTTGCTCTCAAAAAGCAAAATGCAGATTCTGTATGCATTTGCACTAAAAGCCAAGAGTGATTTGTTTCTTGCTGCAAACAGAGGGCAGGCCTTAGGTGAACAACACAGCAGCAGCATGTCTTACTTAACAGGTAAGAACATTTGAGTGTTTATATAGTTTAAATGTAAAGATGACACCCTCTGCAAGATTTTAGTAGACTTCGTAAATCCAAACTACCCTCCAGGCCACAGAGTTGCATAGTACATATAGTCTTAAAATTTGACGGGGTGAAAATAATTTCGTTCATAGCTATTAAGAGGGATCTAAGAGATAACTCTTAATTTGTGTCTCCTTACATCCATTCACATTCCATCTTATTTTTACTCTTCAGATACTTTGTTTATTTTGTGTTGTGAGTGTGAGAGTTCTTCTGTATAGTAACAGGCTAGATAGGGTAAAAGGAATACATGAATTGCCATCCTACATAACAAACAAAACCAACCAAAAAAATCCAAGTGTTCTGAGCAGAAAATCAGGCTGTCTCCATAAAGTGCAACAATCAATAGCAACCTTTTCTGTCTTCCCTCCTGCACAGGATAAATATCAGATTATTCCATGACAGGACACATCAAATTTTCTTCATACAAGAAATGCTTTAACTTGAAGAAACAATATGACAGATGTATGCAGAGGTAAATGGCTTCTGCCTAAGGATTTCAGTCAGGAAATCTGAGAAGAGGTGAGGGAACTAATATGACACGTCCTTTGATGGTACCACAGAGATTCATACAACGTAAGCCAAAGCATCTCTTCTCTGTAAGTCCTTCAGAGTTTAATTTGATATTTTGATTTCCTAAGTGGCCTCTGGGTGGTGCCATCGGTGTTAACAAGCAAGCAACTGACAATAAGAAAGGTCAGGCTATGAAAGTTAAAATACAAGGACTTACTGAGTAGCTAGAGAAGGTCAAACACAAAGAACTGAAGCATCCACAAAAAAAAATGTGATTTAGACAGAGTTTTTTTCTTATTCAAAAAAGGTTTAATATTTCATGGGAGGTAGAAGATAAGGGCTTAGACTGAAGTTATTTAAGATGTTGTCATTTGGAAGAGCTTAGCTGCAGTAATTCTGTATCTCTTGGAGCCTTCCTGCCTTGTTTTAGTTCAGTAGAGTACTTATGCTGCCTTGCATTGTACTGACTGGCTAGTGCTGCACCTGCAGCTCTGGAAATTAGCCATGGCTGGATTGTCTGGGCCCGATATTCATCAGAAGATAATAGATTCTCTGCTCTGCAGGCTGGGAGAAAATTATTTCTGCCTGCCTTTAGTGTGTAGAAATAAGAACGTCTATGATTGTGAAATTAGAAAGCTAAATTTATGTTTTCTTTCTCATTGCAACACATTGATACACTTAGGGGATGAGTATTAGCTCTCAGCTTGAGCTCAGCTGCCCTGAGGAAGGGGTGAAAAAGTGGTTAGTTGTGGTATTAACACATGGGAAGTCTGCTGCCATATGCCGTCTCTTATCAAATGCACAGATTGAAAGCGGTTACAGCTGTGAGCATTCTTGCCCCAGCAGTAAATGCTCTGGAGGAAATACAGCAATGTAAAACTGATTCATAGTTAAAGCTGGCTAACCAGTTTCTAACACTGCTTTATGTATAAATGTGGTTTTTAAGGTCTTTGAGAAGTTTGAGGCACTTACTGAGTTTCTGCCTTGCTAACTCAGAGCTGAAGCTGTGTGTCTGGGAGAGTGCAGGGACCAAAAAGGGGACAACAGGTTCCCAACCCCAGCTCTTGGCCAGGCCATGCATACTACAGGCCTGCGACACACTCAAGGAATTCCTGAAGGGGCGTGCAGAGGAAAACTGTGTCAGTAAATCACAGCATGCAGCTTAGAACTCCACACACATCATCCCCTCAACTGCAAATGGCATTGTTATGTCTGTTCTGAGAGCTGCTGTGAGTAGTTAAGGCGTGTGGTTGCTCATCTAACACACTCAAGAAGATGGCTATCACTGCCTGTGTCCCTATGCTGACCTCCTGAACTGTGAAGTGTTTCTAAGGCTCTAGCAGTGATATTCCCCTCTTTACAACATTGATTTCCCACATTTAATCTAAGGCAATATACAGGCAACATAGCCAGTGAGCTGAACCAAAGTATTTAGGAAAAGGTAGTGTCTGAGCAAAGGCTTGTTTTCAGGATTTCCTGAGGTACTACTATACTGCTGTATTGTTGGTTCTGCTTACCTGAAGTTTGCATTCTTGATATCTGTTTCATTGCACATGAGGTTTTGTTTATGTGCAAAGCAAGGAAGCTGATGTGAAGTGAAGATGGCTGATGTGTGATCACGTGCTTAGGAGTTAATTTGTTCTGTCTTATTCAGTGCTTGCTGCTTTACTGCAGGCCGATATATAGACAATTGCAGAAAGGGTTTTTTGTGTGTGTGAAATTATTCCTTTTCTGCATCCTTAAGTACTCCAACCAGTTTCTAAGAAGATAGAATCTTTCTCTTGTGAGTATTACATAATACTTATGCATACTGACAAGTTAAACCTTTTTTTAGTGAATGGGAATACAAACATAACCCACTGCTTCCACCCAGTGAATTGCTCTTCCTCCTTGACAGGTGCATTGCTCCTGGCCTCTGCCAGCAACCTCTGGCAGTGCTAAGGCTATGTGCTTTCTGTCCAATCACACTGTACTGCATTCAGGTTGAAGAGCAAGAAGCCCACAGAAAGCTCACCTCTGTAGCCACGGCCCTCAGGGATTAACCAGCAAACAGCCGCCAGAATTGCAGAGGAATTCAGTCCTGTTGTCGTTACATTGCATGGCACTTCTGTTGCTGAACTCTAAAGGTTCCTCTGGAATTGAGGAACAAATTCTGGTAGTCTCTTAAATCTGATATGTGACAGTGGCATTTTGTGATTACCCTGTATCTGACTATTTCCAGGATTACTTTACAACTAGTACGCCAAACTTCAGTGGAAAATGTACATAGACTTCTGTGGCTAAAAAAGTTTCACCTACCATAGGCTGTATGGATATTGACAGTAAATTACTTGGGTATTCTAGGTAACTAAAAAATGCATCTTAAAACTGTATTTATCAAGTTTTTTTTTTTTTCTTCCTTTGTGTGTGTATGGGACAGCTGACAAAGTTTGAAGATCTTCTGGCTGAATCCTTTGTTAACTCTAAAAGCAATCAGTATATGTTACCTACAAGAAAGATGGTGTTTGTATCTTTTGTTTAACAGATACCTTGGGGAGTGGAGGAAGAGAAAGGACTGTTGAAGCTCCAGCCTGATGCTGCTGTGTGGTACTCAGGCCTGCATTTTCATCACAAAATGTCTGTCTGTCTCTGTGGCTTTATGTAGTGTGGTACTCAAGCACACCCAGCAAGGCCAGGCAGCATAGCCTGCCTTCTTTTTCAAAGGGGATGCATAATGGCTGAGTGGTCCAAGATCACACAGGAACTGAAGAGACCAACAAATTGAGTCCACGTACTCCAAGCTACACTTCTATACTACTGAATAATTCCTCACTCAAGCTCAATCTCCATCATCTGCTCTATTTTATTTTGTGTTGGGGCCTTCCCCTTTCATGTGTCAGATCACTTACTGATGTCAAGATCTGTAGGCATCTTCTTGCTGCAGCATTTCTGGTCAGGAGAAATGGGGACATACATGGGGATCATGTATGAACACAGCCCCTTCACTTGCTGAGAGCCTGATATCCTCAATAAATCTATAGAGTTCTTTGTTTTTGTGCTTTCTTGGATTTTTGCCCCGCTCCTTGAAACCAGTTTAGTTGTACCTTAACCCAGGGTGCTCAGAGGTGATGGCTTTGCCTTTTCCGATGACAACTTTCCAAGGATTGCTGTAAGGTACTTAATACTGATCACCTTGCCTAAACAGCTTCTCTTTCCTTATGGATCACTATGAAACTCAGTAACTGTAATAACTCAGTAGTAGCTACACCAGTAAGGTGAATTCTATTACTCAAGGGAGTTTTTCTGGCTGTGAACAGGAAGTACATTCATGCAAGGTCGCCAGGAGTTCTTGCACTTGCACCCATTAGCACTGCCTTCAACCTATACCCAGTTTAAAGCCAGTGAGAATATTCATCACTAGCACATAGAACTTATGAAGAAGTTTGTAATGCTGGCTCTTTAAAAGGGCTAAAGATCATTTGGATCCTGTGCTGGATGCTCTCCTTTCATGTTCAAAACTAGTAAACTCTGTCTGTGGTGTTACTAAACTAAAACAAAAGACTAATGATGCTCAAAGAGTGGTGTTCCAGCCCTCTTGTGTGCACTGCATCAATTGGGAAGATGGCTGGATTGTCATAAGGAGGGTAGGCGTTACACAAAGAGAAAAAGGAGGCAGCTACTAGATGTTCTGATGTTACTGACAGACCTGTTCAAAGCTGAATCTTCCCCCACTGTACCCTGTGCTTTCCTACAAAAACAGCTATTTAAGAGCTCTACTTCTCTTCTGGGCTTGTTGAGTCTGGGGAGTTTGGTGCCTAACATCAGGCGGACCAGGCGGAATGGTTCAGTCTCTGTCTACCCAGGACAATAGAAAGAAATAACTGTACCCCTTCAAAATTAAGCACCAAGCACAGAAAAGAGGGAGGAAGAACAACACACAACACCCTTATTTATCTAATTCCAGCAACATTGGTATTCAAGACAAGTATGCATAAGACAAGACAGGAGCTCTTTTTGATCAAAAGAGCCCTCAGGGACAACAAATGTAACTGTAGATATTGCAAGTAAGCATGTTGGAGCATTAATAAAGACATGGTTCAACATGTGTTGCATAAATTAGATGTGAAATAACTCAGATAATAAATTACCTCTGTGGCAACAAACTTGATAAAAATAAAAAAAGGCAAAAAGGGAGATGGAACAGCTTCTCCACTGCATTAGCTCCAAGGAAAGGAAGAGTGCTCTCTAAATGATTTGCAGCTGCATGCAGAACTGTTTCCCATTATTTTGTTTGACTACTTTGTAATTGTAATCTAAAGAAAGCACTGTCTTTTCAAAGAAGATAAGGCAGTGATTCTCAGGTCATCCCAATAGTATCATTATATTTCTAGTTGCCCACACTGAAGAACCTGTAGCATCCAAATTATTTTTCATATGCTCACCATACCCACAGCTGAAAGGGAACTGCTACGGTAAAAATTCTAGGGAGAAGGAGAAAGAATGTTATTCATAGCTGTGATAGCAGCATAAGCATCAGACTGGCAAAATGCTATAATCTAAGCAAATAGCTTAGCTAGTGGGCTGGGGTGGAAGTGAGAAATTAAACTAGACCTCAGAGGGTCACAGCATCATGAGATCTGTTTGGTCCAGGTCTCTTTCTCTTTTTGGCACTCCCTTTTTAATTGGAAAAGTACTGGAGAGTCTTTCTTATTTGGCTTCCTAAAACACAGGTGGCTCCAACTTTTTTAAGCTCTCCAGAGTTGGTTGTAATATGCATGAGGCAGAACAATTAAGCAAGCTGTTTCTTGTAAATTTCAATGGCTTGCTTGAAAACTGAGTTTGGCTTGGGGCTCATGCCCATCTTCCTTCAGAGAAGAGGCACATGACAGCAATGCAATATGATTTGTGAAAGCTGCATGGACTGAGGCAGGGCATAAATTCCCAAGAAGTAAGACCCAGTGCTGTGAGGACTTGAGCTCAGTCGCAAATTTGAAATCAGGAAACTATGTTATCATCAGATTCTGTCAATTGGCTTCTTCCCTTTGATAGAGAAGGTGGTCTATAAGGAGAGCAAAGAGCTCACTGAGAACATTACCAAATATTGTATTATCTATTGTTCTCTATAGTTATAAATTTACTACACACAGCTTTGGGAAACTGGAGGGAGAGAGCACCACATACATTGGCAGGGAACGGAAGAAAAGGATGGCTCTTCTCAGGCCCAGAACTATTCTCCTTCCAGGTACCTCTCTTCTAGTTATTTTGCATTTTTTGCTTTGATGCTCAGTACACTGTGTCACTGAAGCATGTTCTGCAAAAGGCATTTGCTCTGGAGACTTGAAGGCAATGCCTATGCAATACTCCAAACACCCTAAACCCTGGCAAAGCTAAGCAAACTGGAGTCACCAGCCAGCTTTGGCCCAGTAGTACATTTATTTTGGCTGCAAGGTTCAACAGCTCAAAACTTAATTTGGCTGTGCAGTAAAGGAAAGTAGATGATGGTGCCAGACTTTACTTAATCTCATAACTCATGTTTTTTCTCTGTTCTGCTTGGGAAGTTGCTGATGAATCATATAGAAAATTTTATGCTTTATCTATTTCTTCATAAAAAAAGAAATGTGTTGAAGTGCCTATGCTAGCCTTGTGACATATCTTTGCAACTATTCTTGCAAGGGTGAGAGACTTGAGATTCTAGTCTGGAGAAGAGAAGGCTGAGAGGGGACCTCATCGTTGTTTTTAAACATCTAAAGTGAGGGATGGACTCTTTTCAGTGGTGTGCATCAATAAAACAAGGGGCAAGAGGCAGGAACTAGAACACAGGAAGTTCTGTGCAAACACAAGGAAGAACTTCTTTACTGTGAGAATGATGAAGCACTGGAACAGGCTGCCCAAAGAATTTGTTGAGTCTCCTTCTCTGGAAATATTCTAGACCCATCTAGACACTTTCCTGTGCAACCTATGATAGGGAACCTGCTTTTGCAGGGGGGTTGGACACAATGATCTCTAGAGATTCCTTCCAGCTCCTACATTTCTGTGATTCTCCAACAAGGAAATCTGTTTGAAGAGTGCAGAGAATATAGAATGCTCTCAGCACTGAGTGGGTTGGTGATGTCTAGTCTAGATGTAGAGGAAGAAACACTAGCACATTGCTGAAAGATGTAAAAGTAACCAAAGGAATGAAACAACCTTCTGGAATAAAAAAGCTAAATGACGTCTGATTCAGTGATGAACCTCTGCTGTATGAACTGGGAAGAATCAATTAGCGTCATCTAGTGGGAGGCTGATATTACATAGAGGCATGCACTGAGCAAGTTTACACATAAGCAGCTCTTTCCAACTGAATTGTATTTTGGGACAAATTTACTGCTTGGGAGAAGATTTTCCTGATTCACTAAATAGGGTTCATTACTTAAAAAAAAAAAAAACAAAAAAAAAAAAACCAAATGCAGATGTCAAAATGTCAAAAAATGTTCAATATTTTCCAGATTGAGGTGTTAAACCTTTCTTTTTTCTTCCAGAATTGATGGTTTCAAAAAGGTTTAAAAGTTACCTAGAAGAGAAATGCAATATTTCCTTCCAACTCATATCTTAATGCAGAAATTACTTTTACTTTCTAACATGGGGAAAGGCACTGAAAGTCGGCATTAAAATGAAAATGCCTTTTATGCATACAGCTTTACCTGGAGTTATCTTCTGAATTCAGATTATATCCTTTAAGAACTTGAAGAACAGCAACTTGCAAAATCTGCTCCAAATACTATTGGATGTGGTATTTACAATGCAGTAACCAACATTTTAAGTTTGTGTCAACAAGATTTTTTTTTCTCGTGAGGAAATGTATGCCCATATTTTCTAATAGGTGTGTATTGTTACTGCTCGTAGCAACGGAGATAGCTCTTACATAAACAAAATACTTTGATTCATGAACAGTATAAATAAGGAGCTGACTAAGCCTTAGGTAGGCAGCAAACATATCTATTCAGGCTTTTATGGTGGAGCTGAAGGCTGCAGACTGGGAGGTTGAAGCAGACTTTACCCTCTCCCTGCAAAAGAGTTAGAGTCCAGGGAAGACAGTCAAAGTCTTCCTGTAGGGAGACCTGAAAGTTTGCCAGAAACATAGCACAGCAGGTGCGTGTAGGAGTTTGCTTCTTTATTTATCTTTGAATGCAGAGACCCTAAAAGTAATCAGACTTCTCTGTATCTCAGCCAGACTGTTGCATCTTTCCTCTGGGAAAATTTCTGAGACTCTCAAGATTTAGACAGTTAGATTTAGGGCTGTTAGAAAGGAGGAAAGTTGTGATTAGGGAATACCTGAGAAAATGTAAAAGGTCTATCTTACCATGCTGTTCAAAAGTGCTGTTTTGCACTGATTTTTACTCGGGAACTCAAGCAGCTTTTCAGTAGACTGCCATAACCCTACATGAAGCCACTGAAGTGTGGAGTCAGAAGTTGGAATTGATGATTTCGTGCATCTCTACCAACTCAGAATATTCTATAATTCCTCAAGAATATGCTCCTAATAACTTTTCTAGAGTATAATCCAATTAGAGAAGCTGGAAGTTGACAGTCTGGCAAATCACATACAAATGTGGTATTAAGCTAAAGAGATGCACGGGTGATGGTTTTCCTGCAGTATCATTAATTGTTCAGTAACCCTAAAGTGATACTCTGTTTTTAGCAATGCTGGGCAAAGTTAGAAATGCTGTGGTGACATGGAAACCCTGAAGAAGTTTGCATAACTTTCCCTTCTCGTAAGAAAGGAATCAATGCATTTAATTAAATGTGAGAATATCTAAGCAATCTTGTATGTAGCAAATCACAAAAAAAGTCCACCCAATGCCCCGAGATGAAAGCAAAAGCACTTTTCAACAATCACTATTAAAGCACATGATCTGTCTGGGGCTTTTTTGTATGTGATTGTGAATAATAAGGACATAGATTAGAGGGGTTTTCTTGTTGCTTTTTTTTTTCTGTTCATAGTAATAATGATGGTTATGTATTGAGTCTCTGCCCCCATTATGTATACTCATATGGTCCAAGAGAGAAATTCCCTGCCCTTAGCTCTTCTCAATGTTTAGTCCAAGCAGAAATAATAAAGAATAAGGCAAGGGAGGCAGAAAACGAACAAATATGTAGACAACATATCTCAAAAACTAAATTACTAGTAACTAGCCTTCTTTTCTTCTGGAAAAGAGATTGGAAATGGATAGGAGATGATCTACACATCTGTCATGGTTTTATGATTTTCGGTTATTGGTACTCCACATCATAACATCATGTAGTGAATGTACCTGGTCCTCAGAAGAGAAGGACTACTACAGTCCCCACGGTACTTTGCTCCTATGTTACCATTTTCCAGCCGGAGGGAAAAGATAAAAGCTCACAGTATAAAAACTTGCAGATCACGAGACCTCGTCCCTTTTTCCGTCGTCTCTCGTCTTGGCAGCACCTCGCTCTCCAGCCGTCTTATCGTCGGTAGTAGAGTAAGGCCTACCTTGATTTTGGGACATTCTCTCTCTCTGTATTGGATTTATCAGCTTAAATTGTAATTATATTGTATTATAGTGTGTTGTTTTGCATTCCGATATCTTATTTAGTAAATTAGTTGGTTTCTCCTCAGATTGTTGCCGCTGTTCTTTGCTCTCAGGGCCATCTCCCTACCATTTTCCCCTTTTCCCTTTTCCCGGGGCGTGGGCCCTTGGGTCCCCCGTCCCCTTTTGTCACGGAATCGGGCCGAACGCCCGTAAACCGTTGACAACATCTATACATTCTTCAGAGTATTTCAGGCAGTATGGTACAATTCAGTATTACAAATAAGTGAGTTTTAAAGACCTGCATGCAAAAAACTTGAGCTTGACACAGCTCTAAAAACAGAGTATTGTTCTTAAATACCTCTGTCACTACCTAATATCAGATGAGGAAATTGAAGAAAATCACTCAGGTGTCAAGGCAAGATAATGGTCCTTACTAATGGAAGTAATTTAGGCAGACCTTGACAACTGGAATGAGAAAAAGGCAAATAGTCCTCAAATAGAACAGTTGCTGTGCAGAAAGAGATGCCATGCACACCTTGGTGAGGTTATTAGCTAACAACAGCCTTGAACAAGTCAGAATGAGAGCCTGAGTTCTGGCTATTACCCTACACTCTAATTTCTTGTGACTGAAGTCAAAACTACTGCATTGGTGGTGTCATAGAAACTTAGGCTGACAGCTTCAGTGCCATCCTTTTGGTAAGGAGGTAAGTGCCTGTCTGGCTTTCACTGTCTGAGCAGGTTTGTAGCAGCATTCAGGGCTTTACTTCAGGGATTTCTTAGTCTCACTCACAGCCATGGGCTTGACACTTACCCTGACAGTCATGTAGGGGAAGATGTAGGATAGCACACAAAACCTTTACAACATTTACCACCAGAGCCTGACTGCAAGAGATAAGTTGTATCTGCAGGAGCTAGACTGATGTAGTACCTGGGAAGTATTTGACTGCTCCTGTTGAAGAGATGTTGAATCACTTGATGCTGAGATGGGAGAGATCTGCTGAAAGCTGACTGAGAGGCTGCCATATGCCTTACAACTTCTGTTACCTGATGATCCCTTGGTCTCTGTTGACCTTGTGACCATGTTGGCCACACTTTCTTAACAGTTCTGAAGCAGCTAATAGTTTAGATAATTTATTTTCTGGAGTTAGGACACTGCAGAGCAAATTGCCACAAGCATATGGACCCCAGGTGTTCAGATGAGTGATCTGAAATTCAGGAACATGTGGTGCCAGTGCAGAAGTGAAATGCCACAGCAGGCCTCTCGCAGTGTGTTGGGAGCAGGAGGTGGGTTAGGCCACACTCTTTGCTATCTGTGACAGCCCTGAGAATATCAAAGGTCAGAAGTGGGTCAAAATGAAAGAGAAAAATGACAGGATAAGAGGGGAATGACAATGTACAGCTGTTTATAGATTGACACAAGCTAAACAAAAGGCTTTTACTTGTTCTATGAAAGGATGTGAAGGACATGTCTTGATATGTGTGCCTCTTGTTTGGAGCAGCATATATGGTATGGCTAATGGAAGAGAAATCCCTGCTTTCAGACCTTTGTGATTTGTTGCACATTGGATTATAAGTGCTTCTGTATAAGTACCATCACTTGAAGGAGAAAAACATATTGTTACTAGAAGAGAGATTTTAATTCCATAGCAAGCATTTGCTTTATTCAGAACACTTTGTATTCATAGACAGGATTTCTTCTCTCTGAATACAGAATACACAGTGCTATTACTGAAGGCAGCAGGCAACCCTTTGTCAGCAATCACCCTCACCTCGGTAGGAGGTGGGGTAGAGCTGAGACTCTACATGGTGTTGTCTTCAGTCACCATCAACTGCTTGCAATATCCCAAGACTTGTGAATCCCTCTGATAACTGTCAGGTTGAGCACAAGGTGAAAAGAAATACAGCTTTGGTTACTTTCTGCTGTTTCTTCTGCTCATCCTTATCCAATCATTTCTGAGTACGGCCTTCTGTTCTTCAGTACACCAGTTGCATTTGTGTTAGTTTGTTTTTTGTTCCTGCTTTGCATCAAAGAAAGGTATGAATAAGAGGAGTTGGACAGTGGGCTGAATACGATTCAAAAACTGGATACAGGGAACAAAACTACAATGAGTATATAGAACAGAATCAAGGAATTGTCACTGTAAAAAGTAACTGTGATACCTTCCCCTGACCGAGTCAAGCTGTATTATTGTAGCTTCATCATGGAGTACTTACTTTTCTTGATTTTTCTGCATAGCAATTTATGGCCTTTAATTAAACAGCTGTAATCTAAACTCTCACTGAATGCAACCTGAGATAATTCCCTTCTTTTGCTGTTTCACCTACTTGAACTGCAAAAGGTAATTAGTGCCTCTTTCAGGTGTTTGTGTCTCCTTTTTCTTTCCCCTCACTTCAGCTTACACTCTGTATTTCAACTTACTAGGAATTACAGCTGGATATCTGATCTAAATACATGGTAATTTAGTTTCTAGTCTGGTAACCTTATTTTACAGAATGTTATATAACTGAACTTCACGGAACACTCTAATATAGGTTAATATGAGGGACCAGGTGTGCATGCTTGTTAATCATCTTAAATACCCGTTCAGAATCTCTTGATGCTATTAACATGTTTGTCTTTCATTTAATATGCAGCAAGTAGGAGGACTGAGATTAAAAAAAAATAAATAAGTAGGGGAAGGCTGAAACTAGTATATAACCAAGGATGCCCATCACAAACAAACAACAGAAAATGCTCAAACCAAATAACCTCTCCAAAAAGATCCAGAGGATTACTGGTAATGCTGATGTAACTTGCTCTCTCATGATCATTTGTGTCCATAATATAAAAGGCAGAACAAATATAAAAGAAGCATTAGCTGGTGGAAGTAGCAGAGTGATAATTTGCAGGAAAATTGAATGCTACAGAGGGGATGTCGTATCAGTTGCAGACACAGATCTTTCATTGTATCTTTTTTTGGGGGGGGGGGGGGGAGGGAGAGGAGGTCTCCCATTTGCCTACATAACAGATTAACTAGAATCTCAGAGAAGATGTTGTTGCTGCCATTCATTGTCACAGTTGGTTCCTCTGTTATTTAGTTACATCTGTATTTGATCTGAAATCATTTTGGTTGCCTCTAATTGTGTGTTCCTACTGCTTGCTTTTTTCCTCCTTTACCTATTTCTGTTTTTTTTTTTTACCTGTTGAAATTTGGCTTAAGCCAAACTTTTTGGAGCATGCCCTGAGAAACTCAGAGAGATTGCCTGCTGAAGGGATTCAACAACACCACTCTCTGTATTACGTGGGTTAAACTGAGATATTCTTCTAAATTCAGGTACAAGAGTCAGGAAGAGGGACAAGATGAATGATTGTTAAGAATAGGGATAGTCCTTGACCTCAGGGGCTTTCTAAAAGCATAGTTTAATTAAAGTATGATTATTTTTCCCTTTTTTTTCTCCTCTCTTCTCTCCTTATTCCAGGCTTAATTAAGATGATGCAAAAGTTTGGTGAGCAATTTCTTAGCTTAAATGAGGCAGCTATTGATTTAGTTCCATCAGTTAGGAACAACAGTTGCTATCAGTATATGACCTTACCTACCATTACCTAGTAATTGAGATTAATTATTTCATTCTATTCTCAAGTCTTTGCAAGAAATACACGTATTTCATCATATTATTTTATGTTTCTCTTTTTTTTCCTATCTTTATTACTTGCTTTAAATAGCAAATATATTTTATTGTCCTCGTGGCAATGGAAAATCCCCTCTCTTTTTGTTTTGGCTCTTCTTCTGTAGGATCAGTCACCCTGGCAGAATGACACATGATGGCTGTGAAAGTACAAGATATTTTTTCCAAGCCACTTTTGTGCTGTTTTGGATCTTGTTCTAAGCTCCTTAATGCCGCAAAGAAAATATTATTATATATTGAGATTCTTGGCGTATTCTGAGCATGCTGTTGGTGCTGAACAAGTGACTTTCCTTCCACACACCACATGGAGTTTCAGGGCCAGGTTCTCATTCCTCTGTGTACATATCAGATTAATGTAAATATGATTAAAGCAAATAATTACACGGTTTTTAGTAGTTTCTCAGGATTAGGTGCTGTATGACCCAGATGAGAAACCAGCTCACAGTGTTTGCCTCATCTAACAAATGTTTCCATAAGCACCAACATAAGAGAGCAGAAAGCCAGCAGGTAGAGAAGAGGCAGCACTGAGATCACTGGCAGATCCCTGGCACTGCTCTGTTTGTGAAAGCTTTGCTTCCCATCCAGTTCCTGCTACATTTTTAATTTGTTTTGCATAGAGCAAGTCTCAATATTCTTAATAGGAGTTGTTGAGAAATGAGAATCTGCCCGTACATGCTTAATGAGTATGCTTTAGGGAAATCAAACATATGTGATTTTTATTGAAATTCCTCCTTGAACCCTGAAGACTTTTTTTAAACAGGAAGAATAGTTACTTCATGCAGAAAATATGTTTCCACGTGCCTTGCTCCTCTCCCCTCAGTCCCTTTCTTAGTTGCTGTATGATCATATTTTCATGCTGTTTTTAATGTGTTTTAACTGTATTTTACCACCAGTTGTAGAGTGAGGAAACTATATAGTTTTCCATGCCAGTTCTGTATTTCTTTTACAACTGGTGCAGCTCATTTGAGTTGCTACAACTCAGGAGCCCATTCTGGTGCTGGAAGCACCTGTTTAACACCGTAGGAAAGTACTTAACTTCTGATATGTGTTCATTCCAGTAACCAACATGGGTTTATAGAGGGTATGCCATCTAGCATAGTTTGTTTTTATAATCAGTTCAAAAGGTATTTCAAGTTACAGACCATCTATGCTATGCCACTTTCCATAGAGTTCATATTTTAACATTATAGTGCTCAACATGATGTATGCTGTGATTTTCCTCCTTCTGTAATACTGGGAGAAGGAAGACATCTTTCTCATTGTGTGCTGGCCTCAGTGAGTTGCTGATATGGTGCCTAGGAAGGAGAGCAATAGTAGAAAAGTTCATGCATGTTGTGACTACTGCTGGCCTGAGGAGGCAGTCCAGCCATTTTTGTCTAGTAAAAAAGTTGGTAGATGGAGCAAGGTCACTAGTAGCCACTGATTCTGTGAAGGTAACGGAACAGTAAAAGTGGTGTTGGATACAATTGTACAAGAGGACAAACAAGAAACCATTCCTCTCCCCTCCCATCCTCAGCCAGATTTGAGCATTTCTGGACTGGTCTCTGCACTGTAATCACTGCAATTACCCTGTTTTGACATGGCCAAAATGGTCAGAAGCATTCAGCTACAAAAGCATTCATCCCTTGGCTTCAGGCGTGAATTACTGTATTTGCTGTTTCTGTATCCCTGTCAGCTGCACCGTTCTTCAGAGCTTACCTGCCATAATGATGATCTCAGTGAAGGCATGAGTCATTTCCAGATCTTGTGAACTACTGAGCCCAATCCAAAGACTTAGAAAACAGCACTGTGAAAGAATTACATACTGATAGAAAACTCTGCAACTCTATTAATTTGAAATGCATCTGTGCTTTATTATAATAGGGTACAATTGTGTGTATGTTCCGTAGTGCCTTTAACATTTTGTAGAAAAAGGATTCTCTATAAAATTCTGTACATCTTTGATGTCTCTAAAGCCCTAGCTTCATTTTTGGTGATTTGCTACCTTCTGGAGGACTCTTTGACAACAAGGAATCATACAAGGGTGTTTATTTTCAATTCTTTCTGATTTGACTTTCAGCTGAGCTCCCCCTTCCTGCTCACTGCCTTATGTGATCTTGGGCTGAAGTCACTGTGAATCTTTAAGTTTGATTTAAACAAAACCTGGATTTTAGCTTCACACTCTTGCATCTGCTTCTGCTGTAAACCTTGAACCATTTGCCATATAACCTCTGAATCTTGTCCGCCATTTTAGCTGCTCAAAGGGCTTTTTATTTGCAAAGCCCAGCATACGAGTTCCCCGTTTTTTAACTCAAGCTGTTCTCGAAAAATGATAAAAACAGACTGAAATAACAAAGCTACTTCCCCTGTTTTACTTTTAGAGCTGAGAAACAGCTAAGCAAATGTCAGCCAGATCTTATGCGCCAAACTTTATTTTGAATAATAATGAACCCCTGAAATTGCTGATAACTAGACTCTAAAAAAAAAAAAAAGTCAGTGGGAGTAGGATTGGGAACAATCATTGCAATTAGGGAGCAGTTTTGCTTTGTTAGTAATGAGTGGAAAAAAAATAGATCTCTTTTTCTAATACAAGAAAACTGGTTATATTATTTGTCCTCTCTTTGGACAGAAAGAGAGCGAAGGTTAAATGTGTTATCCGTCCTGTGCTCTGGTTGCCTGGTGGAGCCCTTTATGTTGGGCATGTAATGTGTGCTAGAACATAGTGTTTCTTTTTTACCAGATGAGTGGAAATGACATCACCAGGGTGATGGTGCCAGAAGTATGTTGAAAATGAACCTTTCTAGATAGTACTTTTAAGCTGCTGTCACAACAAGCATTTATAAGATATAGAAGGACAGCCGTGTTTTTCTTCTTTGTGATTTTTGCCCAAGAAGATAATCTTTCTCAGTGACAAAAGAGGGAAGCATTTAATTACACTCCTGAGAAACGCAAGAAAGACAGGCTTTCTACATTGTATGTTTGTATGTACATGTGTGTGTGAACATACTGGGTGAAAAAAAAACTGTTTTCAGTTTCCCTGGTTATTTATTATACATATGCAGCTGGCCTAACTGAACTCAGAGGTTATCAGTGCCAACAAAGCACTCATTAGAGGATACTGGATTTTTTTTCCAATAACTTTTCCAGTGGCTGAAAGTTATTAATGTTTATTAACAGAAGAAAGTCAAAGCAGGGGAAGAAAATCAATCAGTGAGATTGCAACTGCTAGTTCTTGATATGCTGTTAACACTATTCCTCAGAAGCATGCTAACAGTCTCTCTGGCTCATTCAGAGTAGTTTTGTGATAAATATGGTGGGCAGAAAAGAACCAAAGAAAAGGTAAATTTAAAGACCATTTTCTTCTAGCAACTAAAATAGGCCAGGAAGCTAGGTTACAACTGGAATATCTAGGAATATTTTAGCAATATAGATGCATACTTTTTTTTTAACAGACACACCTAGCTTTTCTGCTAGACTTGTCAGAGATTAAAGTAGACCTATCTTTTGAATATGCTTCAATGGAAAGTCTTCTATCCTATGGTTTGGACCACAGTAATTGTTCAGGTGAAATTGCTGTTGAGTGTGCATGCCCAAAAGGCTTTGGTCGTCTGTACCAATGCTGAATTCAGCCCAATGGAATGATTTTTGACATAGCAAGGACTTAAGGGCTGGCATGTTTTCTAAGCTGTACATTCTGCTTTAACTGTAATATTCCTGTCAGTTTAAATGGGTGTTTAGCAATTAAAGCCAACACTTCTTGATTTGAAATTCTGTTCCTGAGTGCCATGTTAGATTTACAGTTTACTACATGTAGTATCAAAAGGTTATATCCAGGGAATGATGTCCATTTGTAATCATCCAGAAATACAGACACTGGGATTTCTTCACAGCTGCAATAACATTGCCATAGGATGTTAATTTGTTGGGCCACTCGTGTAAGTTCCATAGATCATAGATAGTCACTGGAACAGGAATGCTAGATCAGATTTGTAATCCTGTCCTGTTAGGTCTGAGAGTGTTTAAACTTTCAGAAACTTGCCCTGGGGAAGACTAGGGGAGAAGGGGGTTGAGAATTAAGCTTCAAGTCACTTGGTCATCTCCCATCCTGTTTAATCCTATCACATCATTCCTAAACCTCTCCTGGGAGCTGTTTGGTACTGCAGTCCCTTCCCCTTTCCTCTTTCTTTGTCCTTTGTGCCTCAGCTTTGCACTGCCTGAAAACTCCATGCATTTCTTGTCTGTCTTGTTTTGACAACTTCCCTTCCATATGGGATTATAGTTAAAATGCATTCAGGAGGAGATCACATTATAGGCTTTTTTTCTTTTTGAATTCAAAACAGAAAACAAACCTAAAAGGTGATTTCAAATAACTTTCACTCCCTCTTGATTTTTAAACAAATGAAAGTTTTTGTATTATAGGGGAAAGTCAGAGAAGAAGAAAAAAATGAAATTTTTCCATTGCAGATGAAAATATTTTGCAATGCTTATACAGAAGTGACATAGGCAAACAGAAGCTGAGTACCAAGGCCACTGAAAATGTCTGAATTTGTTTAAACTTCCAGTGCCAGAAGTTCACGCTGTAAGACAAACATGTGCTGCCCCATTAGGTCATTCCACAGGATTCCTTTCCTCTAATTTTGCTTTAAAACATCTTTGACTCCTGTTAAATTTGCATCATAAGGGTCAAGCAGACATTCATCTTCTATGCATTGTGTAACTTGATTTCCTGATTTCTGGACTGGGCAAAGTATTTCTGGATGGTAAGAAAACACGTTCTTTTCATATCCTAAATTGGGGGCTGAACTGCAGTCTGGATGCATGGAATGAGCTTTTCCACAAGATAGTGGGCATTATATGTATATCATTTGGAGCAAAATGTAAACTTTATTTGGAAGTGTCTAAAAAAAAAAACTGCGTTAAAGCACAGCACTAAGAAACAGAATTAAGGCTCCAAGGAGTAAAGAGGGGAATGATATTGTGCTTATCTCCCTTCACAGTTGTAAGTAAATGCCATTTTGCACAAATCCTGCCAGTTTGGCTGCCTGGATTTCTCAGTGTTGAGGTTTCCTACTCCCTCTCAGCCAGCTTTAATCCATCTTCAATATTCTTACTTTTCCCTTGGTACAGTTTGGGTCCTCCAAACTGGCCAGCAGAGCCCTCAGCAAGCTCTGTCAAACACTGGTACAAATGATCTTTGCAGGCAGCCCTTTGCCTGCAGGAATAAATCATCAAATTTCAAGTATAATTTACAACATGAAGCCAAACTTTGTGGCCCTGGCTTCTTTCTGATGACTATGACATCTGATTAATTCTATGCACATGTTCCAAAGTACCAGTCTTTGTCTAGAGCCTGATATATTTAACAGCTTGGAGAACGAAGACAATGCCAGCTACATCTGCTTTTCCTAGGTGTATAGAAGATATGTAACTCTCTAATATAAGATTAGGCATATACATGTGGAAAATATGTTCTAAATCTCTGCTGAGGAAGTAGCAGTGCCCAGAAGTTAAAGGAATAAGACTTCTGCTTTAGATACATCTAATCAAAACCCTTCAAAGCACCCAGAAGAAACATTATTCAATATTCACATTTACCTAATCATGGGCAAATTTCCATGAATCTATCCTGAACTCCACTGTGGATGATTTTTGGACCTGGAAAGTAGTATGTGTGACAGTACATGTTCAACTGTAAAAGCAGAGCTGAAAGGATGAGGAACATAATACTTGGTTCTCTTCATAGCAGTTGTGTGGGAAGATATTTGTGTTTAAATTTACCAGCGAAAGGAAGGAAATACTGCTGAGATTCTGTGAAGCTTCTGCCTGGGACTTGAAAAGGTGATGTTCTCTGGTAAACAAAAGACAGAAAGGTCAGAAAGCTCTGAAGGAATTAAACTGTCTTAGGCTGGGATGAACTAAGGCTTACAGTGTGGGTTCATGTCTGCTTTATGCACTCCAGAGGAGCCAAACTGAGCACATTCCTTAGCTAGCATAGTGTAGCATCTTACTGCACAGACCAAAGGCAGTCTTGCATTTGTCACCTGTTTGCCCAAGGGTAAAGTTCATACTGTTCCAGGATGTACCAATGTGTATGTGTTTATGCATAGGACCCCTGTCAGGCAGCATAAACATTTCAGGACAGATTCCAACAGTTTCTTTCTGAGTTAAACTGTTAAATAGGTTAACTTTTCCTTCTGTTGTTTCTGCCAGTAGCCAAGTTGAATGAACTATTGTGTAACTAAGTTAAGAAAACCCTTTCTTCAGGCAGAAAGGCATTTATAATTATCTCTGACTTGAGGATATTGCCTCACTGTGGCATATTGTCACTTTGAGGAGGTCTTGAGAAATCAGGCTGGAATTTCCAAATATTTGCTGGATGATGAGTGAAGGCCAATGAAGTTAATGAGGAAAACCACTTGCTGCACTAGAGAGAGCTGAGGACCTAAAGGTTAAATATCCACTGGCTGTAGAAGACCAAGAATGAATTCCCAACAGTTATTCCTTTCTAAGACTATTTTGCAAAACAAGCAGCTTTCACGGCAGGGCTTCTTAGGCTACATTATTCACTGGATGGTGGTAGTGGTTCTGAGAGGCTTTTGACACAGGAACAAAAATGTCAGCATTGGACTATTTGCTACAACACTTTTACAGCCCAGTTATAGGTGGCTTGCTGATATGGGTTAGTTTGTCAGTTTTATTTGATGTCCCCCATTCAGATGGTTTAAGATTTTTCTCTGAAAGTACTGGTTGGACAATACTGTTCTTCACACTGTAACTCCAGCCAAGAATTAATATATGTGGAAAGTTCCAGCAAATATATTCCCATTTTTCTCCTTACTATTCAAGTGTGAAGGATATGCCACAGAGAATGAGCAGAATGCCTTGTCTGGTCAAGGTACTGGACTGAACACCTCAGTTAGGAGTAAGATGATTTCAAAGCATCATTTAATCTTCCCAATTGCCATAATACTTGGAAGCTTTAATATAAAATACTTCTGTTGCAGCCAGTTTCCATGCCTTTACAGACTGGTGTCATCCTTGCTACACTTGGCTGAAGGTCTTGTAGTTTGATACAGTTTTGTATGTAAAACAGTATAAAAGGCACTCTGTGGCTTGATGTCTTTTAAAATTTGATATACAAATGGTATCTTTGGATTTCATTGCTTCTATGAATATATAAAAAGCTTGATAATATCATTGTGTTAATTTTAGCTTCTATGTCACTGATATTTTATGTTGGAGCATTTGAGAAAGAGCTGAATGCTTAGAAACTTGCTGAGAATAACTGCATTAAGATTTTACTCCCAAACAAAATATTAATCAGCATTTGAATGCTGCAGATAGATCACAGCCAGCACCCGTCCGATTTCTCCCTTCACAGATTTAGAGCAAACCTCCAAGGAGAGTGCTGGAGCTGATGCAGCTCTGTGAGCATGTCATCTGCTGTCAGGCTGCCATATGCTGCATTGCCGTCTGGCTCAGCCCAGGAAAAGGCACCAGAGGGAGCTGAGGGCTGTGCAGAGCCAGGAGGGAGCCCCCTGAATGCTGTGTCCCCCATTCCTGAAAAACACTTCTTTTGAAACAAGTCAGCAAAACCATTGTGGGAGAGAGCATGAGCAAGAACACTCATTAGAGGAGGTTTGTAAAGATGAGCTGCTTGGAAAGAAAACAGACATTAGTAGCTTCTTAACTTGGAAAGATGCACAGCAGCTGTGGAGCCAGAAGATTTCAGTGTCTGGGAGGAGAAGAGTAGACGACTGCAGCTCCCACACGGAATCTATGTTACTAATTTGGCCGTGCAACAGAGCTGGTGGCCAATCTGCAGCTGAGTAGGAGAGGGTAGGCAGGAGTGGATTCAGCATCAGAGAGGCAGCCTAGCAAAGTTAATCTTATTAGTCTGTTTTGCAGAATTAAACAGAAGTGGAAATTCAAGAGCTAACATGGTGATACCATGACTAACCTATTTTCCTTTTTTTGTAGGCTGTGGCTTAGCATTGTAGCATTAGAAAGTTTTGTGTGTTTATGTGGATAAGAGCTGGCTCAAGAAACATTTTATGTGTGAATGGCTGTGATTTCATGCTGCAACGGGGGGCAGAGCAGCAACCCAAAGCAGACAAGTTTCCATAACTGGGTACAAATCTCTTGCGTAGGAATTTAAATCTCTCTTTAGTGATCAAGCAGATTTGTATTAGGAAGTGACCATTTAAGAATGGTACATATTTTTAGGTCATCCAGTATTCATAAACTGCAGAATATGCAATGTTTAAGGCTCGCTTTAATAGGAGGCTTTGTCTGTAAATGCCAAATGCTTGCCATTTGTAAGTTGGGTCCTGACAAACGGAGTTGCCAGTGTCTCTAGCCTCACTTGTCAAGAGAAAACAAAGAATTTCCCTGAATTTGATTCAGTTAGTGATCCAAAAACAAGTGCCAACATCATTCATGTTCTTTACTCCTCCTCCTCTCTTTCTCCTTCTTTCTGAAAACAAACCAAGCCCTTCTAGACATCTTGTAGCATTGTTATTGCCTGTAGGAAGCTCAACAAGTCTCAACACCACCCATACACTGGATAAATGTGTGAGACTTTGTAACTGTTGACAAACACTATTTGCAGCCTGTGAAGTCTCCATTAATGCTCTAGTTTTTGGAGGTCCCTGCACCAAAGGCTCCAGCTGATGCTGAAAGCAGCCATGTGCCACTCTGTACTTCTAAGAGCAGACCATTTATTCAGGCACTGCAGAGGCAAATATCAGATGAATTAATTTATTTAACACATTTCAGACAACCAGGGTAGGTGGTGACTGAATTATCTGCCCACAACCAACTTTGTCTATGGAAAGGCAGGAATGGTTTTTGTGTCTGTAGGTGGAGAACTGACATGACTGTGATCAGATGCTGCAGGCTGTGGCTGAGATGGCTGACTGTGTTTGATGGAAGGGATGGGAACAGAAGCACCTTCAGCTGCTTACATGTTCCCAGCCAGGCACTGCCCATATTGTTTCTACAAGGCTGGCTGAAAAAGAAGTGGAAGGAAAAACCTCGCACCTAAAAAGCTCTTCCCGTGGAGCTGGGTATATATGTTGACAAGGAATGTCTTCCTCCAAAAACTTGTATTCTTCCTTACAGTGGCTACTACAGATTCCCTGAAAGGAAAAGGCCTGGCTCCTAGTACCTGGATGTTTCTTAAGATGATGGCAGTTTTAAGAGTGTTTTCCACAATGGAGGGTGTTTTATGCATTAAATTGCATACAGACTTGCAGTGGTTGAATAAAATTCATAAGTTGCCCTTCTTCATCTTCCTACCACCAAGATTCCCAGAGACAATGCTTTTTATGTCTAAATTTGTTGCTTGGACATGCAGAAATGTTCGCATCTGATGTAGCATGAGATCAAATGGAAGGAAGACATGGAGACCCCTCTGAAAAAAGCTGCAAGTCAGAGATTGAATTTAAACTGTCTTAAAGCTCTCTGTAAACTACACTGAACAGAAGAAATGTCTCAAAGACTTATTTTAACTTTGGTACAGCTCCTGATAAGATAGCATACTGCGTGCCATGCTCAAAAGGAGAATGTTTTCTCCTGAGTCAGCTTTTATAGAGAAAAATAGTTACTTGTATTTTTTTTTTCTTGGAGAAGCTCAGATGGAAGAAATAAGATTTTGGCAAGTCTGTATAAAAGGGTGGGGTGTTGTAAAGAGGAAGACGCTAAAATGGAAAAACTGACTCCCTTGAATTGAAATGATGCCATTATCATTTGGATGTGATCTAACTCAGTAAAATCCTGCTGTTTTCATAATCCTGGGAATTGTTAAATTTCTCATTATGAGAGAGAAGCCCTGAAAAACCCAGAAAGTAAACGTAAGCAAATTGCAACTTTGGGTTTTAAATTCTGTCTTAGGTTTGAGGGAGGAAAATAAAGTTACCCAAAAGGTTTCTTGGTTTTTCACTCCGGAAAAAGGAATCCTTTGGTGGGTCTTATTTTTCTAAAACATCGGCTAAGATAAGAATCATCAGTACAGTCTGGATTTATGCAGACCACTAATGATAGCCCTCCCTCTTCTGAGTAACGCTGCCTTTGTCACCAGAAATGTGTGGACATGTAAGAAAAAAATTGCAATCCCTTGCTATGCACTATCCACAAGGAGATATGTCTTTCCTTGCAGTGAATGTGGATAGGAGCCATTTGTGTTGAAAATGGCTAAGAGGCATGCCACTCCGCTTCAAAACTCAAAACAATACAAAAGATTTGGGGCCAAGAGTCTATGGAATAATCCTTTATTCCTTGATATCTAATTATATTTCATTATTTTAAGATACAGTAAAATTCCAGTCTTCAGAGCAGGAGAATCTTGTAATTAAGAAGCTTTGAAGTGGAATAGAAATGAGAAACTGGGGAGCACAAGTGTTTCAGTGCAAAATCTCTAATAAATAGCATATGGGCAAATGATAAACTGGCTGGCCTAAGACTTTACTGGGATGTGGCTGTGCTCTAAGCATTCTGATAAAACGTTTTTAATGGTCCAGTTGGACTATTATGGTTGGAGACAGGGTAGAATGGAGTGACAAGTTCTAGTTTTGGCCAATAGTTCTGACTGGTCCAGGAGAAAATCCAGTTTCTCCTTGTTCTTTAATTAACACTTCAGATTCGGCTATTTGAATTTTGTTCTATGCAGAAAAAGAAGCAACTGTGGTTCTTACTCTTAGTGCATGCATGTAGTGTCAACAATTTCTGTTGCCACAGTACTCCCATTCTGTTGTGTTTTTTTTTGTTTGTTTGTTTGTTTTTAATCAGCATCTGTCTCCATAAATCATAGGCCAGACTAATGTTGAGAATTTCCAGCAGGAGTTGCTAATCCAGGCTATTATGCAAAATACAGAAACAGAGCTGTAAACAATACAGTGGAAGGAATTACTGCAAACAACACAAGGTCACATGTGCATGAAAACAATACAAAATGGATTACAATCAACACTCTCCTATATAATGCATATCTTTGCATCTTATTTACATGCAATATATAAATCATATGAAAAATAGAAGCTAACTGTCACGGTAATATCTTTAGATCTATCTGTGTCCGTGACAGAGGGACATGAGGCCAACAGATCCATGAGCCCAAAAAAGGAGAAGGGGGGGAGGGGAAAGGGGACAAAGAGGGAAAGGAAAAAAACAAACAAACAGAGTGGCAACATTCTGAGGAAGAAAATTAGTTTACTAATTATAATAGCATAAATACAAGCTAATTGAGATTGAAGCTAATAAACCAAATAAATGAGAGACAGAGTGTCCAAAACTGAAAGTCTTACTCCAGTGCTGAAGGCGAGATGGCTAGGGAGCACATACCGCAGAGACAAGCAGTAGAAGAAAGGGACAATCTCGTGACTCGCAAGCAGTTTTATCTTTCCCTCCAAACTGAAAACGGAAATTGAACAGTGCAGTCCTCTGGGATATGTAGTTGCTCTTCTTTTCTGAGAACCAGATACCTGAAAATATTGACAGTCCATGGAACTGAAGCATTAACTCTTTAACTCCTCCCAGTTCACTACATGATGTTATGATGTGGAATACTGATAACAAAATTTCATAAAACCATGACACTAACATTCACTTATTATCTTACAGTTTCACAGAAGATACAGCTGATGCTGTAGAGAAAAGAACTGAGTGGCTCTCTGACACTGGAAAATAGTAAAGAGGATATGACTTTCTGGTAATAAACTGAGGTTTCTAGAATGGTTAAAGCCAAAGATAGTATCGTTCCTGAGGGCTCTAGAAGTACAACTGCCACTGTGACTTGGGCTTGCAACCTTAGAGCTTTGCTCGTTAGCAATAACCTTTGTTGCCAGTGGGTTGAGTTGTCCCATTGTGTCTCATTGCCTTCTGAAACTGATAGTCTGTTAAATATCTTGCCACTGTGGAAGAGTCAGACACATCAGAATCAAATCTCTAAGAAAATAAAATTGTTGTATATGTCCAGTATTTTTAAGTCTACTGCTGTCCTTTTCCTGGAGCCAGCAGTAATCTACAATAACTTGCTGTGGCCTTTCTGGCTGCTTTGTAGCCATGGTATTAGACAGAAAATAGGTACACTTGTAAGGAAGCATGGTTTAGATACAATGAGAAAAGATGTGATTGGGCCACATTTCTCCAGATGGGAGAGCCATGCTGTCTCACCTGGCCACATATGAGCAAACAGTTCCGGGTGCCTGTGAAGTTCTGGTGTGCCACCCTGATGTCCTGTGGATGAGAGGCAGTGGTGGTGGCAGCTCTCAGCAAACTTCTTGCTGCAGGGAAATGATCACAGCATAGTGGCTAATGAGTCTACACAGCGTAGATGTTACTATAGTACATGAAAATTAGAGTTGTGCTTTAAAGCATTCAGTGTGTTATCACTGGTAATTCAAGAAGTGAGAAAAATCAGGGTCCTAGATTATATCCCAGAGCCTCAGTCATTTTACTCCAGAGTGGTTACAGATAATGAAAACATGGGAGAGGTATGTGTCTCTATTTTTCTATCAGCTACCATTTCTCTTATCATATTTATCTTCATATTTTAGAAGCTATTCACAAGTGAGATGCTATAAGTAGCCCAAAATGAGCAGTTTACCAGGCACAGACATCTGGCCTATGCTGTGCTCTGCACTGAGCCATGGATCTTTTCCATCTTGGGGCCTTACTATTCAAGATGTGGATTTTCTGCATCTCTCATAATCTCTGTCCGTCTTGATCATCTCACCCATTCTGTCTTCTTCTTTGGTCATCCACTGTCCCAAATCTGTTACTGACTCCCATGCCTTTGATCTAGTGCATCTTCTAGTAAACATCCGTATATCTTTATCTAGTTTATTTGGTGTTTGGTTTTTTTTTTGATAGTTTGTGCAACTTCTGATTTTTTTTTCAGACTTACATTATACTTTTCTAAAGTAGAGAGAAACTCTTAAGTGATGCTTTTAGCCTATAAAGCCTTTTAAGTTTCTGTGACCTGTGATACAGTAGTTGATCACAGTGCCCAAACTGTCATTAACAGAGGTTATTGAGCTTCACATTTCTCAATACACATTGAGCACATGGGAAGAATGTTCTCAACTTTTTGAGTGTCCTTCCCTCCAAAGGCAACCAGATGCTGGATTTGTAATCTCAAGGGAATTCTTAAAAGTTCTACGATGACTTTGATCTATAAGAAGATTTACTTGGATTTATAATAGAAAAATATTAGCTTGCCCCTGCTTCCCTAAACATTACGTGATTGTTGGGTAGGCTACATGCCAATCTTTGTGGTAGACTAGAACCTGAAGAACAGCACTAAAAAACCGACTAACAGAACAACTGTTTTGAAAACTCAGTTATTTTTCTAATGTAGGATACAAGATGCTAATTTTAGAAGTACAAAGAGTTATGGGTGGGCAGCAGAAAACAATGAAGAAAAGATAAGCCAACAGAAAAGCACTTTATAAATAACTGACACAATGCATTGAAGAACAACTTGCATAATGTGTCTAGTTTAAGCTTAGTTCTTGTAAACTGGTTATTTCAGTGATTTGGCATCTGATGAATTAGGAGAACTCACTTGACTAACATCTGAGCCAAGTGGCTGGCAGGAGAGAGAGATCAGACAAGCCTTCCCACCACTATAGAGTGACTCTGTGCAGAAATAGTGTTTGAAATGCATGAAGTTTTATTTGGCTAAGATGCACAGACGTGCCTCGTCGACTGCACAGACTTTGTCAAGGTGGGTACCTACAGATGTACAGAATTTCAGAGGTAATGCTCCCACTAGAATAAAGCCAGTACCTTATTTTCTGGTAAACTGCTAAAAGAAAATGCTCTAGCAAGTAGATGTCAAATGTTAAGCACTTGAGATCAGGAAACTAGGCTCAGCAACATGCAGATCATGTACAATGATGAGAAAGCTCCAAGTTTTCTCTCCACCACATTTTCAAAAGTCCATTATATAAGTCCTAAAGAATAGGTCCTCATCTGAGGTATTGCTTATTTTAAAATAGCGTATTTTATAATAAGCCAAATAGTTTTCTGTCCTATCTGCTGACTCACTTGATAGGAAATGCATTTCTTCTTCTGCTTGTCAGCAGCTCTCATGCAAATCACTGATGACCAAAAGCTAACCAGTTCCATGTGGCAAAATCAGTGGCAGTTCTTCTGAAATCATGCTTAGACTGCAGTGACTTGTGACAGGTGGCCAGATAGAAGGACTTGGCTCTTGAACAGCAGCTGAGAGAGCTGGCAGCAAGAAAGAGAGCTGCTCACAAACTTTGTTGTCTCAGAAATATGGAATCCCAGAACTTATTTGAACAGTCACCTTGCAACACTGTTGCTTTGTTGCTGCTGGCCTATATTTCCAAGTCTGATCTATGGTTTTACTTCTTTTTAAGGAATACAGGGAATGCGCGTGTGCTGCCAAGAACTAGGAAGACTCAAAATATGGCTAGGGAGAGCCTAGATCACGAGCATCCATGCATAACCCCCAAATGTAAAAATGATGTACTAGACAGTGTGCATGAAATACCAGACTTCCCTCCAGGGCTGTCACTGTGGCTCCAATCCTGTCAATGTCTTCAGAAACCAGAGCCATCACAAATGCCCCATTAGTCAAGGGTTATCTGGTCCCACAGCTGTCACCGTTAGTGCCCTGTCCTGGGCTCCATCCACAAAGGATTCACTTGCCAGCACTATTTTAAAGAGAAGGGGCTGGTGGGATGGCAAGACCATCTGCTTAATTTCAAAGGACCAAGTCTAGCTCAGAAAGCAGTTACAAGCATGTTATATATTGCCATTTTGCAAGCCCCTTAAGAGAGAATGGACCAAAGTGTGCTTGTAGCTATACTGAAATTGGTTGTGAATAGCTGTATCTTCACTGATGGTACACTGAGGTTACACTCATTGGAGAGGTAACTTCAATTTCTACAATAATCTGTGCTCACATTGAAGATATCCTTTTTTACATTTGAATGTTAAGTTACACAAAACTTGCACAGCAAAAATCAAATGTACAAACTTATATTATTTAGCCATGGAAGTTAAAACATAAATTTTCAAAACTGGATGTCAAAACTCACAATCATAAAACAGAAGATAGACTTTCAAAAACACTCAGCCACTCACTGAAATCAGTGGGCAAGGTTAGTGCTTTTGTTCCTTTACATGTATGCCTCTGATTTATGTAATGAAAGAGATGTCCTCATTTGATGGCTCTTGTAATTCAAATCCAATAGCTCATGCCCCTCTTGAAGCTCTGGAAAACGTGGAATAATAATGCAAACTGCCAACTGCTAACTTCATACTGAAGTTAGACTTTTCTCACAAGTGTTCTCACAACAAAAAGAAGAAAACAAGACTTTAGCGAGTACTTGCTTTTGCTATATATTTACTTTTTTGTTTCTTTTGGAAGGGCTTTCTTTTGAAAAACCTAAACATAATAATTTTTTCCCCAAAAAAATGCTTTTAAAAGCATTTAATTTTAAAACCTCTAAAAGAAGGCAATTCCACTGTTAACAATTTTTTTCATATCCTTCTGTGATGAACTCTTTTCCACAGGTAATGATTTGCCTAATCTCTATAAAAGACAACAGAAGTACACTTCTATGCTGCACACTAGCGTGCTGGTAAGTGTTTCTGCTATCCTGTATGAAATACACAATCAGGTCATTTTACATCACCTTCTTGGTTTTGATTGCTTGTAATCCTGATTTTGTTTTGAGTTGCTATAAATTTTGAGATAATCATGTAGCACTGTAGGACTGTTGTTTGAATTCCAACAGGAAAAAAATGTCTTGTTTTGAAAGAAATGCTTGTTTAAAATCACAAATCTCATATGAGAAGCCAGATAATAAAGCCAAAAAAGGGAACAAAAACAATACTTACATAGCAGACCTCTGAGCTTTGAATTGCCTAATGTATGATCTGTCAGAAATCCAAAGTTCACCATGTGCAGAGAAATGTTTTGCAAAATCCCTAAGTTAGGGCTTTCTTGGCAGGATATATTTCCTGAGCAGCATTTTGAAAAATTTCTTTGCTTACTATTGTAAAAAGCTTCCAAAATGTTGCCTTTCTGTAGCAGAAGTAAGAATGCCTGTTAGGCCCTATTTTCAGCATTTTGCTTGTGCTAATGTAATCACTATTTCCTTACCATTTTGAGAGCTAGTAAGATACATATCCTTTTGGTTCACTTCTGATGCATAAACATTCAAAACATTTTTGTGTGTCAAAATTATTAAGTAATTAAGAAGTAGAATATAGCATTTGAAACTTTCAGTAGTGTTCTGAAAGAATCATTACTAGAGACATATCACCAGTGCATCAGCAATGCTTGTTATTCAGTGTAGTGAGTGGTAACTGACTGACATTAAGTGGGAAATAGCTATAGCTTTTAATGCTTTATGTCCAAACACCTGGAAAACCCTTTCAGGTTTTCCTAACAGAGTTTTTTTGTTTGCTTGCTTTTGTTTGGTTTGTTTGTTTGTTTTGTGGTACTCTCTGAACTGCTTGTGGTCTTTCCACTGGATCAAGAAAATTTGTGTATTCTTGTTCTTCAGTAGGTGCAAATCTGGTGCAAAGAAACAGGAATACTGCTGTAAAGATTACAAATTAGGTCTGTGCACAATAGCTTAGCTTAGTGGCTTGCTTTTGCCTGTAACATCGTGCAAATTCTTTAGTATGCTGTAGGGCTGGAAGTGATGTTGTGAGTAGCATTGTCATTGTTTTATTGCCAGCTACTCCCTCTACAACTACATCAAACTTTATCTGAAAAGTGTTTAAACCTTTTACACTCACTCCTTCCAGTGGTGTGAATGTTCTGGATCCTCTCTGCTCATCTGGTTAGAAACCTCCTTATTTCCCAGCTGAGATGCACTTACAGCTTGTTAATACTCATTCTGAATTGAACATATAGTGAAAATCCAGGTCACTGTATATTCAGTGCCTGAGATGGACTGTAACTGCACTAATAGAGATGGCAAGGAGCTCTGTTCAATGAATGAAGGCATTTGGAGAAGGATGGTGCCCTTGCAGTTGTGAAAGAAATATTTCTCCAGGTTATCAAAACATAAGCCTGTAGCTCAGCTGGTCCCAGTGGACGATGAGAGTAGGAAAGATTCTAGTCTTCTACACCAAACATAAAATTTCCAAACATCTTTTGCCTCCTGAACTCAAGTAACAATAGGCTTAGTTTT